>NW_016107348.1:9376415-9397867 GCF_001604975.1 Cebus imitator
GCGCCCGGCCTTAATTACACAAAGAAATTTTTTAATGAAATTACCACATTTAAACAAGTAACCTGAAGCAGACGAATAATGAATATATGTGTGCTCCTGGAAATTAAGACATGTCTGGATAAGTTATTATTCTTTTAAAAGTAGAGAACAAATGACTAGGAGAGGAATTTAAAGACTTTCCCATAGATATAATATTTATTTATAAGTCAAATTTGATATTTGCCATTAGAAATTATATTTTATATATTATTAGAATAATTTTTTTCTTCAAAAATAATAAAATTAGCTGGGCACGGTGGTGCACACTTGTATTTCCAATGACTTGGGAGGCTGAGGTGGGAGGATAGCTTGAGCCCAGGATGTTGTGGTTGCAGTGAGCCATGATGGCACCACTGCACTCCAACCGAAGTGAGAGAGCAAGACCCTGTCTCCAAAAACAACAAAATATAATACATATATGGTCATGAATTTTGCATATGGCATCACTAAGAAATTGTTTTTGATTCAATACCATTAATTGTCATTGTCAGTATTTAATAATACAGTGATATGGTTGGATTAATTAATGCAATTAATTTTTAATGTCATGGTCTTTGTAAAAAATCCTTTTTTATTTTTATTTTTTATTACACTTTAAGTTCTGGGATACATGTGCAAGCATGCATGTTTGTTACACAGGTATACACATGCCATGGTGGTTTGCCGTATCCATCAACCTGTCATCTACATTAGGTATTTCCCCTAATGCTATCCCTCCCCTAGGCTTCCCATCCCCTGACAGGCCCTGGTGTGTGATATTCCCCTCCCTGTGTCCATGTGTTCTCATTATTCAGCTCCCACTTATGAGAACATGCTGGGTTTGGTTTTCTGTTCCTGTGTCAGTTCGCTGAGAATGATGGTTTCCAGCTTCATTCATGTCCCTGCAAAGGACATGAACCCATCCTTTCTTATGGCTGCATAGTATTCCATGGGGTATATGTGCCACATTTTTTATCCACACTTTAAAAATCTTTTCTAATAAATAGGATAAAGATGTGCTGCTTGTCAGAATTCTCGTAAACCAGTAGAACCCTATTATCTACAGTTTTTTCAGATTTATTACAATAGCCTGTTTTCATGAGTTCTTCTTTAAGAATGAACATCAATTATTTATTTTTCCATCCTGTGATGCCATAATCTGGATTTGCCAAACTATAAACAAAGAATGAGAATTCACATAAAATAAATTTATTAAGAAACTTTTCTATAATGAGACTGGTAATGTAGTGTGGGAAGCAGGACAGGGGAGAATCCAAACAGTAGTGCAAATCCAGGCAAAATACAATCTACAAACTGATGTCATGAAGAGATGCAGCTCTAGGGTGTAAATTACATCTTAAAACTTCGTCTATCTTGAGAGAAGGCGGCTGAATTTTCGTGGCCAATCAGTAATGAGCAGATACAAAGGAATGTAAAGTTCTGGTGATTTCATCTCTCTTTGCATGCAAGTTAAACAGTTCTAGTAGCCCAAAGTCAGTCTCAAATGCATAGTGTGGATGCAAGTTAGATGCAAAGCACAGTGAAACTGGGAGATTGGTGCATGCAGTCTACAAAAGTGACCTGAGGGATTCTGGGTGGAGTGTCAATATTATCCACCTCACACGATATCAGCCATATTCAAGAATAATGCTTATCCTTTGCCATATGTCTTAATATCAAAATCAGCATTCTCAATAAAATGAAAACTTGGTTAGCTCTTTTTTTTTGAGGTGGAGTCTCGCTCTGTAGCCCAGGCTGGAGTGCAGTAGCTCGATCTCGGCCTACTGCAACCTCTGCCTCCCAGGCCCCGGTTCAAATAATTCTCCTACCTGAGCTTCCCAAGTAGCTGGGATTACAGGCACAAGCCACCATGCCCAGCTAATTTTGATATTTTTTAGTTGAGATGAGGTTTCACCACGTTGGCCAGTCTGGTCTTGAACTCCTGACCTCATGATCTGCCCACCTCCGCCTCCCAAAGTGCTGGGATTACAGATGTGAGCCACCGCGTACGGCCACATGCTTAGCTTTTTACAGCTCAGTCTCTGGTGTTATCTATGTCAGGCACCAAAAAAAAAATAAATAAATAAATAAAAGAAAAAAAATATTGGAATTTTTATTTTGCTATGTTGACACTACTATGTTATTTCAGGTTCAATCAGAGATACTGAGCAAAACCCCCAGGCAGTGATAAATAGATCAACAAATAGATGATAAGTATGTAGGTAGGTTGGTAGACAGATAGATAGTTGATAGATATTTGTATGCAGGTAAATCTTTATTCAGATATAAAGAATGTATTTTATGCAATTGTGGGAGCTGTTTATACAGTTTATATACAGCTGTTATGTTTGAATTTGGTGCTTGGACTGGTCAGCAGGACAGACTAAGGAGAGAAAGATTGGTTGGCAGGGTTCAGAAAAGTAGATCTAACAAGAATGAGCTGAGAACCATTTTAGCCACTTGCTGCCCCCAAGATTTTGACTTCAAAATGTATGAGACCTATAAGAGAACCAAGTGTCATTCAGTTTATCATGAAACTAAACTTGTCTCTGTCCTAGAAGAAAAAAGTAATGAAAAACTTCCAGGGGGAGCTGGAGGAGGTGAAGATCTTGTCCGTGCCAGCAAGATAAGCCAGAAATTCAGTGAGAAAAGATGTGAACCACACTGAACTTCCTGATGTGAAAAGAATATTTCTGATGTTTTAGTGCCGTATTTCAAAACTTATGCAAATTAACTCTCTGGCCACTGCTGTCAGCAGAATTGAATTCCAGGAAATATAATTCCAACATAGGTACCTTGTCACACTATGAACTCACAACTGCCATTCTAAAATATACTTATGTGAGCTTTAGAAGGAGAATAATTTGTGAGATAATATCTTCTGTTTTAAACATAATTTCCCCAATTCTATAATTAAAGATCTATACAATTACATAGTAAAATTGTTTACTTAAGAATAGTGAATGCCTATTAGCTAGTATAGAGTAAAAAAGTAAATAACAACTGAAAGTGAAGGTCAGGTATGCTTCAAAGATTCATAATGCAATATACATTATATATTGCATCATATATATATAATGATACATTATAATGCAAAACTTGGAAGTCATGTTTTTAGAATCATTGTATCCCTTTGCTTTTGACCAATTAATTCACATGCCTTTCCTCCATTCTTACTTATAAAATTTTCCTGTGTGTTCATTGTTGTCTTAAATGTGTTTGTACAGGTGTGTTTATGACCACATCTAAGGGAGATTATATCCATCTGCCTCAAGTTTCATGAAAATCTTTGGCAGAGGCAACACTCATAGTAAGGAGCTTGCAGGATTCATGAAGACAAATAGATTTAAAAAGAAGAAAACACTAGTATTTTAAAGTCAGACGTATCTAATATTTTCTGTCAATATAAAAAGCTTCCTTCAATGATCCATAGTGTTGAGGTGATGTTTTTTTACAAAAAAAATCTGAAGTGTTTTCAATTCTTGGTTGAGGAAAAAAAAGTGTGGAGAGTGTAAAGCTCCTGAAAATTTGCTTTGTTTTTTAATAGCTAACTTACCAATATTTTCATGCTTGAACATTTATGTGTGTGTGCCTGTTGAAGATTTGTTGAAGATAAGTGACCATCTTGGTTACTACATTGCTTTCAGGTAAAAAAAAAATGGAAATGGAAACTATTTATATGATTTATTTATATATTAAAATAGCAAATTTGGGAAATAAATATGTTGAGATATTTTACATAATACATTATGACAACAGAAATTGTTAAAGTTTCTTTTTTTGTGCTACTTTTTAAAATTATACTTTAGGTTCTGGGGTACATGTGTACATCATGCAGGACTGTTGCATAGGTACACACATGGCAATCTGGTTTGCTGCCTACATCTGGCATTTCCCCCTGTGTTCTCTCTCCCCAACTTCCCCTCCTTCCAGCTGTCTTTCCCTTGTCTCCCCCACCCCACAGATCCCGGTGTGTGATGCTCCCCTCCCTGTGTCCATGTGTTCTCATTGTTCAACACCCTCCTATGAGTGAGAATATGTGGTGTTTGATTTTCTGTTCTTTTGTTTGTTTGCTGAGAATGATGGTTTCCAGATTCATCCATGTCCCTACAAAGGACATGAATTCATCATTTTTTGTGGCTGCATAGTATTCCATGGTGTATATGTGCCACATTTTCCCTGTCCAGTCTATCATCGATGGGCATTTGGGTTGGTTCCAGGTCTTTGCTATTGGAAACACTGCTGCTATGAACATAACTGTGAATATGTTTTTATAATAGAATGATTTATAATCCTTTGGTTATATACCTGGTAATGGGATTGCTGGGTCAAATGGAATTTCTATTTCTAGGTCCTTGAGGAATCGCCATACTGTCTTCCACAATGGTTGAACTAGTTTACACTCCCACCAACAGTGTAAAAGTGTTCCTATTACTCCACATCCTCTCCAGCATCTGTTGTCTCCAGATTTTTTAATGATCGCCATTCTAACTGGTGTGAGGTGATATCTCAAATGTGGTTCTGATTTGCATTTCTCTAACAGTCAGTGATGATAAGCATTTTTTCATATGTTTGTTGGCCTCATATATGTCTTCTTTTGAAAAGCATCTATTCATATCCTTCTCCCGCTTTTGGATGGGTGTGTTTGTTTTTTTCTTGTAAATCTGTTTAGTTCTTTGTAGATTCTGTATATTAAGCCTTTGTCAGATGGGTAGATTGCAAAAATGTTTTTCCCATTCTGTTGGTTGCCAGTTCGCTCTAATGATTGTTTCTTCTGCTCTACAGAAGCTCTGGAGTTTAATTAGGTCCTATTTGTCTATTTTGGCTTTTGTTGCCAGGGCTTTTGGTGTTTTAGTCATGAAGTCCTTGCCTATGCCTATGTCCTGAATGGTTTTGTGTAGGTTTTCTTCTAGGGTTTTTATGGTTTTAGGTCTTATGTTTAAGTCTTTAATCCATCTGGAGTTATTTTTAGTGTAAGACACCATTTATTAAACAGGAAATCCTTTCCCCATTGGTTGTTTTTTTCAGGGTTGTCAAAGATGAGATGATTGCAGATGTGTGGCATTGCCTCCAAGGCCTCTGTTCTGTTCCATTGGTCTATATCTCTGTTTTGGTACTAGTACCATGATGTTTTGATTTTTGTAGCTTTGTAGTACAGTTCGAAATCAGGTAGCATGATGCCTCCAGCTTTGTTCTTTTTGTTTAGGAGTGTCTTGGCTATGCAGGCTCTCTTTTGGTTCCATATAAAGTTTAACATGTTTTTTTTCCAGTTATCTGAAGAAGTTCATTGGTAGCTTGATGGCGATAGCATTGAATCTATAAATTACGTTGTGCAGTATGGCCATTTTCATGATGTTGATTCTTCCTAACCATGAGCATGGAATGTTTCTCCATTTGTTTGTGTCCTCTTTTGTTTCCTTGAGCAGTGGTTTCTAGTTTTCCTTGAAGAGGTCCTTTACATCCTTTGTTAGTTGTTTTCCTAGGTATTTTCTTCTCTTTGTAGCAATTGTGAATGGGAGTTCACTTTTGATTTGGCTCTCTGTTAGTCTGTTATTGGTGTATAGAAATGCTTGTGATTTCTGCACATTGAATGTTGTATCCTGAGACTTTATTGAAGTTGCTTATCAGTTTAAGGAGATTTTGGGCTGAGTTGATAGGGTGTTCTAAATATACTAACATGTCATCTGCAAATAGAGACAATTTGACTCCCTCTTTTCCTAATTGAATACCCTTTTTTTTTCTTGCCTAATTGCTCTGGCTAGAACTTCCAATACTATATTGATTAGGAGTGATGAGAGAGGGCATCCTTGTCTAGTGCCGGATTTCAAAGGGAATGTTTCCAGTTTTTGCCCATTCAGTATGATATTGGCTGTAGGTTTGTCATAAATAGCCTTTATTATTTTGAGATATGTTCCCTTGATGCCTAGTTTATTGAGAGTTTTTAACATAAAGCACTGTTGAATTTTGTCAAAGGCTTTCTCTGCATCTATTGAGATAATATGGTTTTTGTCTTTCGTCCTGTTTATGTGGTGGGTTACATTTATAGACTTGGGTATGTTGAATCAGGCTTGCATCCCTGAGATCAAGCCTACTTGATCATAATGGATAAGCTTTTTGATGTGCTGTTGCAATTGATTTGCCAGTATTTTATTGAAGATTTTTGCATCTATGTTCATCATGGAATTTGGCCTGAAGTTTTCCTTTTTTGTTGAGTCTCTGCCGGGTTTTGGTATAAGGGTGATGTTGGTCTAATAAAATGATTTGGGAAGGATTCCCTCTTTTTGTATTGTTTGGAATAGTTTCAGAAGGAATGGTATCAACTCCTCTTTGTACGTCTGGTAGAATTCAGCTGTGAATCCGTCTGGACCTGGACTTTTTTTGGTTCGTAGGCTATTAATTGCTGTCTCAACTTCTGCCCTTGTTATTGGTCTGTTCAGGGCTTCAACTTCTTCCTGGTTTAGGCTTGGGAGGGTGCAAGTGTCCAGGAATTTATCCATTTCTTCCAGGTTTACTGGTTTATATGCATAGAGTTGTTTGTAGTAATCTCTGATTGTAATTTGTATTTCTGTGGAGTCCGTAGTGATATCCCATTTATCATTTTTTATTGCATCTATTTGATTCTTCTCCCTTTTCTTTTTTATTAATCTGGCTAGCAGTCTATTTTGTTGATCTTTTCAAAAAACCAGCTCCTGGATTTATTCATTTTTTGAAGGATTTTTTGTGTCTCTATCTCCTTCAGTTCTGCTCTGATCTTAGTTATTTCTTGTGTTCTGCTAGCTTTTGAATTCTTTTGATCTTGCTCCTCTAGCTCTTTCAATTTTCATGATAGGGTGCCAATTTTAGATCTTTCCTCACTTCTCTTGTGGGCATTTATAACTATAAATTTCCCTCTAGACATTGCTTTAAATGTGTCCCAGAGATTCTGGTACATTGTGTCTTTGTTCTCGTTGCTTTTGAAGAACATCTTTACTTCTGCCTTCATTTCATTGTTTATCTGGTGGACATTAAGGAGCCAGTTGTTAAGTTTCCATGAAGTTGTGCGGTTCTGAGTTAGTTTCTTAATTCTGAGTTCTCATTTGATTGCACTGTGGTCTGAGAGACTGTTTGTTATGTTTTACGTTCTTTTGCATTTGCTGAGGAGTGATTTACTTACAATTATGTGGTCAGTTTTAGAGTTGGTACCATGCGGTGCTGTGAAGAATGTATATTCTGTAGATTTGGGGTGGAAATTTCTGTAGATGTCTATTAGGTCCACTTGGTCCAGATTTGAGTTCGAGTCCTGGATATCCTTGTTAATTTTCTGTCTCGTTGATCTGTCTAATATTGACAGTGGTGTGTTAAACTCTCCCACTGTTATTGTGTCAGAGTCTAAGTCTCTTTTTAGGTCGTTGAGAACTTGCTTTATGTCCCTGGGTGCTCCTGTATTGGGTGCGTACATATTTAGGATCCTTAGTTCTTCTTGGTCCATTGATCCTTTTACCATTATGTAATGCCCTCCTTTGTTTCTTTTGATCTTTGTTGGTTTAAAGTCGTTTTATCAGAGACTAGGATTGCAACTCTTACTTTTTTTTTCCTCTCCATTTGCTTGATAAATTTTCCTCCATTCCTTTATTTTTAGCCTATCTGTGTCCTTGCATGTGAGATGGGTTCCCTGAATACAGTGCACTGATGGGTTTTGACTTTTTATTCATTTTGCCAGTCTGTGTCTTTTGAATGGGGCATTTAGTCCATTTACATTTAAGGTTAGTATTGTTATGTGTGAATTTGATCCTGCCATTTTGATGTTAGCTGGATGTTTTGCCCATTTGTTGACACATTTTCTTCATTGTGTCAATGGTCTTTACCATTTGGTACGTTTTTGGAGTGGCTGGTACTGGTTGTTCCCTTTCTTGTTTAGTGCTTCTTTCAGGAGCTCTTGTAAGGCAGGCCTGGTTGTGATGAAATCTCTCAGCAATTGCTTGTCCATAAAGGATTTTCTTCCTCCTTCATTTATGAAGCTTAGTTTGATTGCATATGAAGTTATAGGTTGAAAGTTCTTTTCCTTAAGGATGTTGAATATTGGCCCCCACTGTCTTCTGGCTTGTAGGGTTTCTGCTGAGAGATCCACTGTAAGTCTGACGGGCTTCCCTTTGTGGGTAACCTGACCTTCCTCTCGCTGCCCTTAGCATTTTTGCCTTCATTTCAACCCTGGTGAATCTGACGATTATGTGCCTTGGGGTTGCTCTTCTTGAGGAATATCTTTGTAGTGTTCTCTGTATTTCCTGGACTTGAATGTTGGCCGCCTTGCTATGTTGGGGAAGTTCTCCTGGATAATATGCTGAAGAGTGTTTTCCAGCTTGGATTCTTTCTCTCCGTCACATTCAGGTACACCTATCAATTGTAGATTAGGTCTTTTCACATAATCCCGTATTTCTTGGAGGCTTTGTTCATTTCTTTTCACTCTTTTTGCTCTATTCTTGCCTTCTTATTTTATTTCATTGAGTTGGTCTTCAATCTCTGATATCCTTTCTTCTGCTTGGTTGATTCGTCTATTGAAACTTGTGCATGCTTTGTGAAGTTCTCATACTGTGTTTTTCAGCTCCATCAAGTCATTTATATTCTTCTCTAAGCTATTTATTCTAGTTAGCATCTCATCTAACCTTTTTTCTAGGTTCTTAGTTTCTTTGCATTGGATTAGCACATGTTCTTTCAGCTCTCAGAAGTTTATTACCCACCTTCTGAAGCCTGTTTCTGTCAATTCATCAGATTCATTCTCCATCCTTCTTTGATCCCTAGCTGGTGAGGAGTTGTGATCACTTGGAGGAGAAGAGGCGTTCTGTTTTTTGGTGTTTTCATCTTTTTTGTGCTGGTTTCTTTCCATCTTAGTGGTTTTATCTACCTGTTGTCTTTGTAGTTGGTGACTTTCAAATGGGGTCTCTTAGTGGACATCCTTTTTGTTGATTTTGAAGGTATTTCTTTCTGCTTTTTAGTTTCCCTTCTAGCAGGCCCCTCTGCTGCAGGACTCCTGGAGGGCCACTCCAGACCTCTCTCACCTGGATATCGCCTGCAGGTTCTGCAGAACAGCAAGGGTTGCCGCCAGTTTCTTCCTCTGCTATCCTTGTCCCAGAAGGGTGCCTGCCAGATGTTGGCCTGAGCTCTCCTTTATGAGGCATCTCTTTGGGTATATGGGGGTTAGGGAGCTGCTTGAGGAGACAGTCTGTACATTATAGGGGCTCGAGTGCTGTGCTGGGAGCTCTGTTCTCTGCAGAGCTGCTCGGCAGGTACTTTTAAGTCTGCTGCAGTTGAACTCATAACTGTCTCTTTTCCCAGGTGCTCTGTTTCAGGAAGGTTGGCTTTATTTATAAGTCCCTATTGTGGCTGCTGACTTTTTTCATAGATGCCCTGCCCCGCAGGGAGTAGCCTAGTCACAGTCTCCCAGCAGAGGTGTGGCTGAGCTGCTGCAGGCTCTGCCCTGTGCTGTGTGAACTGCCTTGTTAGTGGTGGGCTGCCTCAGTAGTGGGGGTGCCCTTCCCCCCACTGAGCTGGACGGTATTGGGTCCAGCTGCGCTTGCTGTGAAACTCTCAATCCAGAAAGTACCAGATTGCTTGTTTTGTGGGGGTGGTACCTGCTGAGCCAGATCACCTGGCTCCCTTTCTAAGCCCCCTCCCTTTCATTTGAATGAGCGGCTGTATCCTCTGGCGGCTCTATCTCCCAGGCTTTCCAGTCACCAGTCCAAACGGCCGCCCAGACTTGTGTTTCTGTGCGCAGACGCGACACCAGCTGAAACCGCCATGCTGAAAACTCCTTGCGCTTTTCAGCTGGGGAATCTCGTGGTCTGTGGGCAGTGAAATCTTGTCTGGAAATGCGCTGAGCACTCACCCTCTGCGCTGTTCTCGCTGGGAACTGCACTCCGGAGCTGTTCCTGTTCGGCCATCTTGGATCTCCCCCTGAGAAATTGTGGAACTTTCTTAAGGTAAATTTATGACTAAAAATAAGATATCAGTTTAAAATACACTTGACTTTCTACTACATTTATACATAGCAGGAAGATTAAATAAAATAAGTTTGCTGAATACTACATTTTTTAAAAAAGCAAGGTAAATATTAAAGAATATCTGAGTTACCTAGGATCATATAGGTAATTCAAAACTTGTTTCTCACAGAATGTATTAGAGCCATTTTTACTGATTTTTGATGTTGTAAAACAGGCTATCTCGAAGGCCTCAGGATTTATTTTTAATTAGTACTGTGGTTTCCGTAAGAAGTGTTTTATATTTATGCCATTATTGAAGGTACCAAAATTTCAAGATACTGTATATTGAAATGAGCTCCTAGTGAATAATTACAATCTTTATTTTTATGAATTCTGTAAACACAGAAAACATAAACTATGTATCTTTTTATGTAATTCAAACATGAATACATTTACTAAATTCTGATGAGATGTATAAAATGCTATCTAATAGTGTATTAGAGCTTGTGATTTTTTTCATAGATAGCTTTTTAAGAGGATATAATTTATATGTCACTCAGAAACATTGAGTAACTATAGTTGGACCTGGAAAATTTGCAGCAAAATTAGTGAAAATTTGGTAAAAATTGGTTTTAAAATATGCAATTATGTGTTGCATAACAGTGTTCCAGTCATTGACAAACCACATGTATGAGGGTTGTCCCATTTGGTTATAATAAAGCTGAAAAATTCCTATGGCTTCGTGTTTATTATCCTGTATTTTTAATCATTATTTTAGAATGTACTCCTACTTATGGAAACAAACAAACAAAACACTGTAAGACAGCCTCAGGTCAGACCTTCAGGAGGCATTCCAGAAGAAGGGGTTGTTATTATGAACGATACAGTTCCATACTTGTAATTGCCCCTGAAGAACTTCCAGTGGGACAAGATGTGGTGGTGGAAGACAGTGGGATATCGTGGCTCTTGACCCTTTTTAGGTCTGGCCTTAATTCTTAGTTTTCAACAAAAACATTTAGAAAATAATAAAATATTTTTTAAAACAGAAAAATCTTATAGAATAAGGATATAAAGATAGAAAATATGCAGAGTTATACAGTGTTTAAGGTAAGTGTTGTTACAAAAGTGTTTTAAAAAATGAAGTTGATAAAGTAAAAAATAGTTAAGATTATTTTAAAAAGAAAAATATTTTAATAAATCTAATATAGCCTAAGTGTATAGTGCTTATAAAGTCTACAGTGATGTTAGTAATGTTCTAGGCCTTCACATGCACTCTACACTCACTCTGACTGACTCAAAGCAACTTCTAGTCCTAAAAACTCCATTCATGGTAAATGCCCTACAAAAGTGTGCCATAATTTTTATACCATGTTTTATTGTACTTTTTTTCTTTTGATTTGTTGATATATAAATACTATGATGTTACAACTTCTTATAATATTCAGGAGAACTGCACATTGTACAAGTTTGTAATGTATACGTAGTAGGCTATACTTTATAGCCTAGGTGTGTAGTAGGCTATACAATCTAGGTTTGTGTAAGTATACTCTATGATGTCTGCACAATAACAAGGTTGCCTAATACATGTCTCAGAATATAGCTTAATCTTTTAAGTGATGCTGTGTGAGTATGTATGTGTGTGTAAATGTATACATGTATATAAATTCTGAAGGTGTGAAAAGAATTCTCGTATAACTGGTTTAGAGATTCTTGATGTAATATATGCCATGATATAAACATCTTAAAAGGCTTTTTGAAAATGTTTATATCATGGCATATATTACATCAAGCATATATATGCGTATACCATATATATGCAATTTTAAATACAGCAAATATGAAATACAACATTTCTCATACATCAAAACAAAACAAAACACAAACACAAAATGGATAATATTCCTCACTATTTGAAAACCTAATGTATTTTGCTAAGATACTACACACTCTGCTATTATTTGGAAAAAAAAAAATCTTTTGTACTCACAGGATCAATACTTCTTAAAGTAAAAAAACTGGGTATCATCACAATTTCTGACCTGCCCAAAATCTAATGGCCAGAGCCAGGGCTGATCTAGTAAGTCCACTGTGCCCCAGAGTTTTCTGATGTAAAATAAACAAATTGTATTGGATTGGATAAAGCCACTGTTTGTTTAGTACACATTTTATAAAAGATTTTGAATAAAAAGCATGGGTTCCTGGTGATTCTTAAATATTTGGCAAACAATTTAAACTTCTATGAGATTTGATTAATAAACCCTAAAAGTGAATAAAAAGGAGGTGATGACATAACAAACACATATTTAATGTAATTTATTTGTGATAAATTATTTCATTTAGTCCTCATAGAAACTTCTAAACAGAAATACTGTTAGCCAAATTTTGAAACTGAGATTTGAAACCAGTATCTAATTTGTTAACTTATTAAAAGTTCTAATAATAAATTAACCTTTTTTCTTGAGACAAACTCACTCTTTCACCAACATACAAGGTTCTTTACTAACCTAACAAAATCAAAGGAAGTGAAAGCACTTTAAAAGTCTATTCCTCCCAGCACTTTGGGAGGGCAAGGCAGGAGGATCATCTGAGATCGGGAGCTTGAGACCAACCTGGCCAACAGAGTGTAACCCCGTCTCTACTAAAAAAATACAAAAATTAGCTGGGCGTGATGGCAGGCACCTAAAATCCCAGCTACTCTGGAGGCTGAGGCACGATAATCGCTTGAAACCGAGAGGAGTTGGTAGTGAGCCGAGATCGTGCCACTGCATTCCAGCCTGGGGGATAGAATGAGACTGTCTCAAAAAAAAAGTATAATCCGATGTTCAAACATTACCAAGATAATTTACATATATATACATTTTATATAATTTATATATACAAAAATATGCTAAGTCTGTTTATAATGATGCAATATTTTCAACATACAGCTTTGTAATGTAATAATGTCACATTTCTTTAAAAATTAAAATATTTTTTGATTTAGCAAAATTTGCCATGTCATAAATGTATCAGGAATATTAAAAATAATGACTAAAAATAATAGACCATATGATAGTTTCCTAAAGTACACTTATACAGTTTACATAATATAATTCACATACAAATAGAAGTAAATACAAGTAAAATATAAGACATGGTAATTTAAAAGCCAAAACATGGATAACATAAGGCTTGTATAAGACTTCCAAATGCTTCAATAAAGAATTATACTTTGAGAATTTTAAACTGTGTTCACATGACATGCTTTGTAAATGTCACATACTGTTAGAGATGTGACAGTGAATAAAATGATCAAGTAATATAAATGAAAAATATCAACCTCAAATCAGCAGTAGTAAGTAACCAATCTGGAACACCAGATGGAGAATTAACTGCAATTCAATTATCTATATTAAAATGACTCCTAGGTGCAATTGAAAAATATACAACATAAAAAAAGAGAAATTGACCATATGTAGCTGTTAAAAAAAAAGATTTGTCAATGCAAGATGAATGATTGTTGTACATAAGGTGTTTGTTTTGTCATGGGAGATATTTATGAGTGTAATTCTGTTCACATTGTGTTGCTATTGTGAAGACACATTGTACTGTTTGGGTGAATATGTAATTTGTTCCTTCCTAATTCAAACAAATTTTAGACAAGGAAAAGATACTCTTATACAAAACAAATTTTGTTTCCACACATATCACATTCTGTAGTGATTAAAGAAGATTGGAAATAGAATACACAAAAATAGTAATATAAACTATGTAAATATGACAAAGAATGTTTGGAATTACAGAAAATCAGAAAATTCAAGTTGAAACAGCAATGAGATGCTTTTATTGCCTATCATATAGATAAGAATTAATTCAATTTATAGTGCCCAATTGTACAGTAAGGTATGGGAAAATTGGTAACAGTGCTATTATATAAAATTAATGAAAATATGATTTTTAACATCATATCTGAGGGCAGCGTGAAACTAGATCATATTTTAGCATGTCCATTTACTTTGCATCAGCAATTCCAGTTCTGGGAAGCTATCTGTCAGAAGTATGCTTAATTGCCCATGGTGATATATGCTTCGAGGTGTTCATTGCCACATTATTAATAGTGGGTAAAGATTAGAAAAATCTGGGCTATCTCCCAATAATGGTGAATGTTTTAAACAAAAACTAACAGAAAATAACCTTATGAAGGGGACATACTTATAGTGACCATGACCTACAATTTGTAACCTTTGCCACTTCCAAAAATGTTGAGAGCATTTAACATATAGCTGCATTTTGTACTCATTAATTTATATAATTATGAATGCAATATATGTATACAAAGGAAAGGAAAAGTTATAGCATAAACAAACAAATGTAAGTGATACTTAATTCACTTTTCTGATTAGCAGTACACTTAATTATAAACATAATTGAGTTTAAGATGATGTGCATACATTTTCTTTTTTTCAGTTCCATATTTTTATATTTTAATAATAATTGTATTTAAGCATACAACCTAATGTTTTCATGTATACATACACATACATAGTGAAATGATTAATACATTCAAGCTAATTAACATAAATATCTTCTCTCATAGTTTGGGTGGCAGCATCTGGAATCTACTCTCTTAGAAAATTTCCTGTAATACAATACAACATCATTAACTACAGTCACTATATTATATATATTAGATCTCTAGACTTGTTCTTTGTACATAACTGACACTTTGTACTCTTTGACCAATAGATACCTTCTCTCCCACCTCCCTGCCCTTAGTAAGCACCATTTCACCCTGCTTCTATGTATTGTATGTTTTTAGATTCTACATATAAGTGAGATCATATTCATGCACTTTCAACAAATCAATCAAGACACATGTATGCATTAATCAATACCTGGATATATTGCTTCTAAATTATTTCATTTGCATTTTCCATTGTATTGAACACTGCATAACATACTATTTTTAATGACTGAATACCAATATGGTATGAATATGCATCTATTGTTGGATATTTTGTGTTGCTAATTTAAAGATAGAAAGTTTATCTTTGTGATGACAGTGTACAAATATATATCTGTCCAGTTATCTCATTTTGAGTCTTAGAATAATAATTGATAAATTAAAATTTATGAACATATTTTGAGCTTCTTAATAGAATCAACATACATTCTAAATGGATTGGAAAAATTTGCAATATTTGCAAATGGTGTACATTTATGGCAGCTCAAATTGATATTTTTGATTTTATTTTTTATTTTGATGACTTGAGAATAATACCTATTTTAATTTACATTTATGATTATTGGTAAGAATAAAACAAACTCCAGATATTTGCAGACCATTGTGATATATTTCTTTATGTGGTTATTAATTGATTTATTTATTTAGCTGGTAATGAACCATTGCTTTTTTGACCATTTTTAAGGATTAGATCTTTCTAAGTAAATTTATATTTTAATCATAAAATGTTAAAAAAAAAACCTTGCAGTCAGTGAAATAAAAATATGAATGTTGAAAAGAACTAGTATTTTGATAGACTCATTACCATAACTGGATATTTTGTTTACCTTACATAAATAGACATAATTACATATAGTTCTGGGTATGGACTTACTTATCCAAAAACTCAGAGTGATACTAAATCAAAAATTATGCATGACACAGGGAATACAAAATGAAAAATATGAGCAAATATTTTTACCGTCATGGAACTTAAGTTGACGCGGAGGCAAAAGTTAAAACACATATAATTTTAGATAGCCAAATGACAGAGAGAAAAGTAAGAAAAGCTATGGGGGATTTTTGTGTGGTCAGAAAAGATAGCACTAAGGTGATATTTGAATAAAAATCTTGAAGCAGATGGAGAGTCATGTGGTTTTCTTTAGGACTGGCATCACAGGCACAGGAAACTGCAGGCACAAAGCCCAGGTGG
The DNA here is from genome assembly GCF_001604975.1 of Cebus imitator. NCBI lineage: Eukaryota > Metazoa > Chordata > Mammalia > Primates > Cebidae > Cebus > Cebus imitator. The sequence continues at coordinate 9,392,302 of NW_016107348.1, forward strand.
GAGCAAGGCTGGCATTTACCAAATCAGAGTGAGAGATGGGAGCTGAGTGGAGATAAAGTTGTTGGTGGAAGAGAATCCTTAAAGGTCTGCGTCAACCTCAATGCTTGCCTTTTCAAAAGAAAGAATTCAACCAAGTTGTATAAGGCAGAGTGAGAGACCAAGGCAAGTTTTAAAAAAGGAGTGAAAGTTTATTAAAAAGTTTAAAGCTGGAATTAAAGGAAGTAAAGTACACTTGGAAGAGGGCTATGTGAGCAACTTGAGAGAATCAAGAGCATGGTTTGCCCTCTGACTTGTGGTCTTACCTGCAGGCATTCTTCTGGAGGTTGCATTCCTTCTCCCCTGATCCTTCCCTTGAAGTGGGCTGTCCACATGCCCAGTGGCCTGCCAGCACTTGGGAGGGGCCATATGCACAGTGTGTTTACAAAAACTATGCACATGCCCTCTTGAGGCATTCTTCCAAGTAGAGTGTTTCTAGGGAACGATCATATACCAACTAAAATTCTCCCTCTTGCCTCTTAGTGTGTATGCTTGAGCCTGCTCATTCAGCTCCTGAGATCTTATCGGGAAGCTGTTGATCACCACTTTCAGGTTTTCTCATCTATTGGGAGACTGCATTTCCCTGGCATGGCTGTGACTAATTGTTATTTTAGCAGAAAGCTTAACAACTACCTGACCATCACGTGATGGTTGCCTGACATTCCTGGTTGTGGGGGAAAGGTCCCCTACCCTGCTCATGGTGGCCTAACCAACTACTATAAAAAAATCAGACCCTGTTTGTCGTTAGGGGTCATAACGTTTCATTTATACGTTGAATAAGGTAAGAAGCCACTGGAGAGTTTCCAGTATAGGAATGTCATAATCTACCTAATGTCTTAAAATAATAAATAGGATGCCGCGTGGCAAAGAGATTAGTTAGCAATATTATAGCAGAGAAATGGGGATTCGTATGGGGCTTTATGGATATTGTAAGGAAGGGTTCAGAATATATTTTGAAGGCAGAGCTAAAACATTCTCTGAAGTATTGAATGTGGGAATTCTGCAGACTGAATATTGACCAACATAGAATATTTAAAAAACACTGATAATTGTGCTGGTTATCTATTTATTGTCTCCAGTTCCAAATCCAATTTTTCAAAACTTCTATGTGAAAATGGATCTGGGTTTGTAACATTTATTTTTTTTCCTTTTCTTTTGCCAATGATCCTGATATTTTGACTCTAGGGGTTTCTAAAGAGACTTTGCGGGGGTGGGGGGAATATTTTGCTTTGTGGTTCTCGTTTCCTGAATGCATGGTTTTCTCTAATACCACGTCTTCCTGCAGCACTCAGCATTTTTCCAGTGCTGGCAGTGCACAGCAGCCAGCAGGATCAAGTGGCTAGCAGCTTCCCTTAGTACCTATCCTCCTATCACGGTCCATTTCTATAACAGGTTTTATAATAGAGTGTTCACCATGAGACACCGTCTCATAAATGGCTTTCCCCAGCACCTTACAAAGTAGACTTTCTGAAAATATCTGAAGGTAGAATTCCAACACGTTTTGAAAGTGCAGGGCCATAGCAAATTATTTGCCATCCACTGAGCCAAGGTCCTGCCCTCTCCATTAAGATGCAACAAGATAAAGTTCTAAGTCCTGAGGATATGTGAGCTTTTTGAATTTGGTTTTTTTTTTTTTTTTTTTTTTTTTTTTTGGAGGGGACAGCGGGTTGGGGGGATGCTTTTTCAGAGCTAGGGGTATTGGCTGCTCCTTATATCTGCTATTTTTATATTGTTTAGTATTCTGTTTACTTCTTAATAGCCAGCACCATGTTACTCCAATTCCTTGTCAAAGTTTATCTTATCTTGTCCATCTATCTATCTATCAATCATCTATCATCTATCTTCCTACCTACCTACCTACCTACCTATCTGCCTGCCCTATCTTATCTTGCCCTGTTCAAGTAACTGTGTGGCTTTTATCTCCTTATTGGAGCCAGATTGATAAGTCTTGCTTATCAATGTGAGGAGTGAAAGCTTCATTGAATTGGCTTGAAAAAAAATTGGGGGACAAGAAATGGAAGAGCTGAATATAACAAACTCTTCTAAAGAAAAGTATTTTGATGTAAAGGGGAGCTAAGACATAGGGCATGAGATACAAGAGAATGATAGTTCAAATGACAGAATGTATTTTAAGATGGAGGAAATGACAGCACTCACCATAGTGCCACAGTGAAGACTCATAACCACTTCTTGTATAATTTGAGTAGTTGTGTTAGGGTATTGATTTAACATGCAAAATAAAGTAATGTTTCTTGTAATGAAATGCATATTGTTCATGTGAATGTAACCAGAAATGTATTTATATATGTCAGAAAAAGGTAAAATATTTAGGCAATTGTCTAAATAAGCAAACACACAGATGTGCCTTACAATGGTTCTGATAATATTTATTTTACTTTACAATGGATTTATCAGAATATAACCCCATTGTAAGTCAAGTAACTCTCAGAGTTAGGAAGGTATGGCTTACAATTCTTTGATATTATAATAGGTTTATGGAAGTATTAAATGTATTTTACATTTATGATATTTTTGACTTAAGAAGTGTTTATCAAGATGTAATACTATCATAAGTCAAGGAGCAAGTGTATCATAAATACAGAAACAGCATAGATAAATTAGTGAAAAATAATGTAAGTACCATGACCAGAAACACTCTGCCTTGTTAACTACCGCAAACCTGAGGTTTAAATGTAGAGATATGAGGTATATACTTGAAGGTTTGGGTACAAAGAGATGTGGATCCTGTGTATCTGCACTCTACTATCCTCAGCTTGATGGTTTAGTTTTTATGTTTTAACAAAACATCCAAATTCTTTAAACTTTAATTAATAAAATAAGTTAATAGTTTGGTATCTTTAAGCATTACTGTGAAACGTATTTTACGTAAGTTTTACTCTCCAGCTCATAAGGATTAAGATTTAAAATCAGAAGTGAATATATATCTATATATATTAAAATACATGCTATTTAACTACATCATATTCTGACATGAAAAATGAAAGATGGAAGAATGTCTTTTATTAGTATAAATGGCATATAACTCATGAAAATGGCAATAGAAACGGAAAATATATATGCTAATTATATTTGACATATATAGATATTTATTCATTCATATATTAATATATTGATTTGACAAATAGAACATTTAAATTTAAATATGTGGATAAATTTTTTTAAATGCAAGCCATAAGAAAGTCTGCATCCATAAGAAAGTTTTAAAGAGATCACTGCTAGTTTAATAAACACTACTAGTTTTGATAAAAATGACCCAGTCCATGAAACAAAGCAAACATACACTAAATGCTTTCAAAGCTAAATAAATGACATTTACTAAGAATGGCATTAGAGTTCATTATATCAGTAATGGTAAGAAATAAGTGTGCAATTCAACTGGTTTTCTCAAACATGGAAACTATTATCCTAAAAGCCCTGAACAAAATTGCAGCTATTGTTAAGGAATAGTACTTTTTGACCTGAGATGCAATAACTCAGCTAATTTTAGGGAAGAGTTATTAACAGTTACATCACATATGCACTAAAGAGCACAGGAATGACAGTAATTGCTTATTCATTTTAGACACTTACCGGAAGAATAGGTATTCCAGAATGTGTATCTGTTAGAACAAAACAACCTGATAAGAATATATTAATACAAGCTTCTGGAATAGGAAGACTATGTTCCCTTTTGTTGCTGTTTTGTCAACAAAATAACTGTGAGATGTACAGAAGAAACTATTTTCAGAGTAGCAATTTGTGGATTTGAAAGTGTAAACTCTGGGGTAACTTTAAGAGCACAAGCCAGGGAAGGGGAGGACATGGAGGCATTTAAGCCTTCTAGGGTTTATTTGACATGCATATTCATCAAATTTGAGGAATATCTATGTATATGAATGAAGAAAGTCTAGTGCATGCTTACTGCATTAACACATATGCCACATACATCTCATGTTCACTTTGGGGTAGGGTTTTAACATTAAGATAAAGTGGAATTCGGCTCTTTACATCAATCAAAAGGTGACCTGCAGGCGCAAAGACGTTTTGAGTGCAGTTTCTGCAAGCCTATGGTCTGCAGCTTCTTAGCAGGAAAGGAGGTTTGTAAGGTGGGCCGTCTCTCCAACAGGTGCTGCTGGCACAGTCAAGGCAGGAGTGTCGTAACTGGTTAGAATCATTTAGTCCCCTGATGCCAGTTGAGTAGTCATTCTCTAGAACAGATTTCTCTAGTAGCTAATTGCAGGATAAAAACTTTATGGAGATTAACAAACCTTATATTAGTTAACAATGTAGAGTACCTGCCCAGATCTTTCTTGCTGCTATACCTGCTTAGTTTTCTTTAGAGAGTTTCATTTTAACCACAAAGAGTACCTCTCATCAGTCAGATAGGGGTACAATGTTGACAGTTTTAAGGGTGAATATGTGGCTTTGGGGTAACTTCTACCAAAATAGTGACAAGGTCCTTATACAAAAATAGTTGACAGCACAGAAAAGGATAATCTCAGCCTTCATTTTGTAATAGTATATCAAAAATACTGTATATAGATGCATAGTAGTAGAATGAATGTGTTTTGACTCTTCCGTTAATGATCTTTATGATAGCATCATTGTTTCACTGAGATAATAAGCAAAGTCATGAGCTGAGAGTACGGACAAGAATATGGTTTTGGAGACTTGAGGAAGAGGACTTGTTTGAAATTGTCATTTAGAAGAGAGGAAGACTGACCTAGAGTACTAACAATGACTATATATAAAAATATATAGGAGCCCATGTGATTTACTGTGAAAGCTTTCAACCTATTGTGAATTGCTTTTTTGTTGCTATTTGTTTTAATTTTTAACCAGCTTTATTCAATGGCAGAAGTACAGCAAGGGAGGGAAAGTTAAGTTTAATATAAGCGGTATTGTAAATTAGCCCAGTGAGAATAGCAATTTGAGAGAAAAACAGGGAATTATGAAGGTAAGGAAAAGGGTATTTATAATGATTAACTGTAAAATTTAAGTTTGCTATGAGTGGAATGGTCTCCAATAAAATGAGAGTTAGGAAAAGGCTGTAGGGCCAATAAGATTGAGTTGAGGAAGGAGCAATTTTCCCATTAGAATCTGAGAGGTTATTTAGAATTCTGTGGAATATTAACCTAAATAGGAGTAAATCAGAACTTGAGAGTGGTGGTCAGGTAATAATATTCTTGAAGGTTTAAAATATGAACAGCTTGTATCTAAGAGAAATAATGATATATTGGGTAAAAACAGAATAAGAGGCTGAACTAGGATAAAAGATTATTGGAAGACAGAAGTTGAAGGAATTGCAAAACGGAGCATTGGAATGATCATACTTGAGGAAGTATATTGAAAGAATAAAAGATTAAGATACAGACAGAGCTGGAGGAAATAAACCAAGCAAGAACTGTAACTGTTGAGAAATGGATAGGGAAAATGTGGCACATATACACCATGGAATATTATGCAGCCATCAAAAACGATGAGTTTGGGTCCTTTGTGGGGACATGGATGAATCTGGAAACCATCATTC
>NW_016107348.1:9398122-9459903 GCF_001604975.1 Cebus imitator
AAAAAAAAAAAAAAAAGAGAAATGAAGGTGTTGAGAAATGATTTAGCTGTCAATAGATGACAGCAACAATGAGCAGTGGATAAAGCAATCTGATATGAGATTTAAAGATGGTTTAGAAAGGATAATAAGAAACAAAAACTACACTAACCATACTTCTAGAACCAGTGATATGTGGGCTGCAAGAAGAAACAACAAAATAGAGTGAAACAAAAATATTTCACATGTTGTGACTTTTTTATCCATGCGTAAGTCAAGACACAGGAGCATTAAGGCAATGTCTTCAGGATTCTGCTAAATATCTGTTTGTACAGAACAACGTGCAAAATATTCAGAAAGAGGTTGGGAATACAAGGGATTCAGTTATTGATGAAAATGAATCCCCAGGTGTAACATTGGAATGGCTTAGTAGTTAGGAAGGAACGGGAAGAAGACTAAAGAGCCTTGTGTACCTTGGGAGCTAAGGGGTGATTTAGAATTCTAGAGCATATTACAGTAAATAACAAAAACAAGGAAATGGGACATATTAAAATAGGCTATGCTCACCAGAAATAAATGGCCTGTAGTGTTATTTGTTTTGTTTTGTTTTTCTTTTTCTTATAGTCTCTTAATTTAACTTTGGTATTTTTAACATTGACCTCAAAAAATGAATTTAGAGGTATTCCTTACTTCTCAATTTTATGAAAACTTTGAGAAAGATTGGTGTTAATTATTTAAATGTTTAGTAGAATTAACAAATGAAGCCATAAGGTCCTGGGCTTTTATTTGTTGGGAAGTTTTTGATTGCCGATTCAGTCTTTTAACTCACTATCCGTTTTTTTTTTTTAATTTAGAAATTTATATTTGGAAATAATTTCAAACTTAGAGTTACAAAACAAGGATGGTGTCAATACAATAATCAGAGTGAAAATGCAATCTATGATTTGGGAGAAAAATCTGAAAATGATATAACAGCTAAGGGGTTAATGTCCAAAATATACAGATATTTCCTAAAATTCAAAGAAGAAAAAGATGCAAATAATTCAATTAAAAGATGGACAAAGGACCTGAATAGACCTTTCTGCAAAGGAGACATACAAATGGGCTACAAATATATGGAAAAGTGTTCAACATCATTAATTATCAAAGAAGTGAAACTTCAAGCCCCCACACCAGTTAGGAAAGCTATTTTCCAAAACCAAAAAAATGACAAGTGTTGACAAGGACATAGAGAAATTGGAACACTTTTACACTGTTGGTAGAAATGTAAAATGGTGCACCTGCTATGAAAAGGAGTATAGTGGCTCCTAAACATTTAAAATACAATTACTGTATTATCCAGCAGTACTTCTGCATACGTATCTAAAAGAAATGAAATCAGAATCTCAAAGAGATAAATCAGTTCCCGTGTTCATTGTGGTATTATTCACAATAGTCAAATATGAAAACAACCTATTATCATATCAACCTATTATCAGATGAACAAAGAAGATGTGACACACAAATGCAATGGAATATAATTTATCCTTACAAAGGAAAATTTTGCCACTTACAGTAATATAGATAAACCTGTAGGAAATTTGGCTTAGTGAAGTAAGTCCATTACAGAAGGGCAAATATATCAGGTATTTAAGAGTGTAAAAATCATAAAAGTGGACAGTAGAATAATGGTTAACAGGAACCAGGGAAAAGAGGATATAAGGTGGTCCCCCCGCCAATGAGTGTAAAGTTTCCACCATGTAAGAGAACTTCTGTTGTACAACATAGTGGCTATGGTTAAAAATACTGTGTTGTACATAGAAATATTTTTCAAGAGAGTAGATAACAAGTTAAATGTTCTTATTGCAAAAGAAGAGGGGTCATTTTCAGGTGATCCATATGTTTATTATCTTGATTGTGGTGATGGTTTTGTTAATTATGCCTATGATCAAACTAAATATTGCATACATGGATATCTGTAGTTTTTGTGTATCAATTACAAATCAGTAAAGATGTTTAAAAATGTTTCACTACTATTTTGCTCTTTGGTTTTATGCAAATTATCTACATGCTTAATAATTGTTTTAGAGTGAAAAAGTTACTGTAATAAAGTGTTAAAATATATGTAAAGTACTTAGAATAGTGCTTGGCCAGAAAGCGATGCAATTTCATTTTTTTTAAATTTAATTCACCCTTAATTCAGTACACTTTTTCTATTATCTTGACCAAACTAATTTAAGACTTACCTACTTTATTTTTTTTTTCTTACCCTTTAACAAATCTTCATCTATAAACTTTCTTTTACAATGTATCACACCGAGAATGGTTTTAGAAAAAAAATTAGAAATTTTAGTAGTTGTCAGTATCAGTATATTACCATAACTATAACTAGATAAAATAAAAATGAATTATTTAAATTGATTATGTAAGCCACAACATTATGCAAATCATGTTTATTATGCTTAGGCATAAAAAGTCAAGCACTATCTCTAAGTCTTAATTTTAGAGCAGTCCTCACTTCTATGATTTGAACTAGTAAAGATAGCATACATATGATAATATAAATTTTTTTTTGGATTCTCTGTTATAATGTGAGCAAATACTACCTGGGATTATAATAAGCTTAAATTGTTTAACATATTATGTATATCTCAAAAATAATTCCTATCATTCTTTAAATACCTAGTCTCAGGAATTCGATAAGAAAAAAATATTAATTAAAATGCCAAAAACTGCATGCACTTATTTAAATTATCGTAAGTATTGATGAATGTCAAAAGTAGAATATTCTTAGACAGTAAAAGATTGAATTTATTATCTGTAAACATACATTATTAATGGCCTCATTATACAATCATAAAAATCTTGAAACACTTTGTATAAGCAATAGATAATACTTTAAAAGGTGGGATTATAATATGTCTAGCATATGCATTAAACAGCACTGAAATTTGAAAGACTTCAAGTTCTACAACATGATTGATTGATACTCTGGCCCATGAAACTATAGTATTCATATAATTTTACTGGACATCAATTGTAAATGTTCAGGTAATTTAAGAAAATCAGTCATTTATGCTGCCTCTTTAAAGAAGTAATACTTGTGCTAATTATTTAAAAATATACCTAATTTTACTTTTAATATTATTGTGACTATGAAACACTGCCATATAATATTCTATATGGTATTTAAATTAGACAGAAATTAGTCAGTGTGTTAACAAATGAGAAGCACATTAATGTTTTGCCATATATTATTTAGTGGAAAATGTTTTAAAATGACTTTTACTGCTAATATTTCAACATTTTGAATTGCGGACTAGAGATGCTCTAAAGTTGTAATAGTATAAATATAATATTAGCTAATTTTAAGTGATGGAAATCATTCAAAATAATAAATAGCATCAATACAGTAATGCACTCATAAAGTCATTTCAGTCAACATTGGACTGCATATATGAAGATGGCTCCACAAAATAATGGAGCTGAAAAATTCCTGTTGCTTAGTGATGTCATAGCACAATTCAATACCTTCTCTATGTTTCTTTTCTTGTCTATTTTATTTATTTATTTTTATTGAGATGGAGTCTACCTCTGTCACCCAGACTAGAGTGCAGTGGCATGATCTGGGCTTACTGAAACCTCTGCCTCTGTGTTCCAGCGATCCTCCTGCCTCAGCCTCCTGAGCAGCTGGGATTATAGGTGCACACCACCACACCTGGGTAATTTTTATATTTTTAGTAGAGACAGAGTTTCACCATATTGACCAGGCTGGTATCAAACTCCTGACCTGAAGTGATCCGACTGCCTCAACCTCCCAAACTGCTGGGATTACAGGCGTAAATCACAGTGCCCAGCCTACCTTTTCTATGTTTCGATCCAGAAATACTATTGTGTTACTGTTGCCTACAATATTTGGTACAGTAGCATGCTATGCAGGTTTGCAGCCTAGCAGCAATAGGCTATACCATATAGCCTAGCTATGTAGCACGTGATACCACCTGGGTTTGTGTGATATTCACACAAAGATCAACTCACCTAATGATGTATTTCTCAGAATGTATCCCCATTGTTAAATAATACATGATTTCCCATATGCTAAATTGAAGTATTTAAAAAGAGAAGTTAATAGGAACTAAAATGAACAGATTATTTTTAGAAAAATATCCAATAGTTATTTTATAGTGATATTTTTAGTTTATTTATTTTTGTTTATTCATACATTCATTTATTGTCTGTTCCCCATGGAGCAAAAGTTACTATGGTTTAATTTTGGTTTGTTTTGTTTCCAACACTATATGTAAATATCTCTCTTGAAACAGAAAGGAGCCGATTCAGCTACATGACATTGCCTTTCTTCTTTCAAACTTTTTTCCATATGACTTCAACTTGTTACAATGTGTTTATTTATGTAGGAAAAGGCATCATTAAGATAATATTGTAATCGTGCTTCTAATTGTTTTAGGATTCTAGTATGGACAGTAAGGATAAGGAAAAGCAAGAATGATCAAATTCCAGAAACCAAAAAGAATATATTTTATTCTATGATAACATTAATTGTATAAGTGTAAAAATGACAAAAAAACACTAGGATATTCTTCATTTAGTTTATTTCCGTGCATTTTAGGGTTTTTGACACATTGAAAATATATTTTTAAATAATAATATTTGTTGCTGTACAGTTAACGAATCTGATTGTTGTATATTGGAAGTGTATTCTGCTACTTTCCAAAATTTACTAAATTTTAACATTTTTCAACCTTTCTTCAAATTTTCTATAATGAATATCATGCTGTCTAGGAATAGAAAGATTTAAAATACTTCATTTACAATATTTATGTACTTTATTTCTTTTTTCTACCTTACTAGTTGGGGCCTCTTGGACTTAATAAATAGAAATTGTAAAAAATCAACATCTATAATTTCCATTCCTATAGAAAAAACTTATTTGATTTCTCTTACAGAGAAATTGTCCAATAAGTATGAAGTTAACTGTAATATTTTTATTATATAAATGTCATTAGTCATATTGAGGAGGTTACCTTGACTCTGACTGTAAATTTTTTAAAATATCAAATTAACATTCAATTTTGTTAGATAATGTTTATTTGAAAAAACTATATATTAAAATGATCATATGATTTATCTCCCATATTCTGTTAATTAGGTATGTTACCTATTTGGTAATTTGGCAATTTACCAAGTTACATTGTTAAGTTAAATTTTAAATTATGAATCAAATTTGATGTTTTATATTTTAATTGTTGATTTTGTCATCCGATACTTTAAAGAACATTTACATTTATGGTCATCATAAATAGTAGACAGCAATATTATTTTCTTGTCAGAGTTAGAGATCAGAAATTTTAAAGCATCATAAAATGGGTGGTGCACAGTTTTTTTTATTTTCTAATATGTAGGCCTAGTGCTTTTATTCTATGGTTGACAAATTCTATGTTTGATAGATGTATAACTATTAAGATGCTCTATTTTATTGATTATATTGGTCTTGCAAACATTTGCACATTTTGAGTTTTTAAACTTATCATAACTTTGTTCATAATATTTTCTTATTCCAATTTTATTGTCTGTAGGATTTTAGTTTTATACATCTTCCTTCTTTACTATTAGAAAGTTGTATCTTTTATTTCATTCTTTTTTAGCATATTTTTTAATTCGTTTGTTCCAAGAGATTTTTGAAGAACAGGTGATGGTTGGTTACATGAATAGCATCTTCAGTGGTAATTTCTGAGATTTTGCTGCACCCATCGCCTGAGCAGAGTACACTGCACCAATGTCTAGTCTTTTGTCTCTCATTACCCCCCACTGTTTCTCATAAGTCTCCAGAGTTGAGTGTATCATCTTTATGCCTTTGTGTCCTTATAGCTTAGTTCCCACATGTGAGTGAGAACATGCAATACTCAGTTTTCCATTCCTGAGTTAATTCATTTAGAATAATAGTCTCCAACTCCACCCAAGTTGCTACAAAGCATTATTTCATTCCATTTGTATGGCTGAGCTGTATTCTGAGTAGTATACATATACACACATGCACATACACACACAACATTTTCTTTATCCGCTAGTTTATTGATAGGCATTTGGGCTGGTTCCATATTTTTGCAATTGCAGTTTGTGCTGCTGTAAACATACTTGTGAAAGTATCTTTTTTGTATAATGACTTCTTTTCCTCTGGGTAGATATTTAGTAGTGGGATTGCTGAATTAAATAGTAGTTCTACTTTTAGTTCTTTAAGGAATCTCTACACTATTTTCCATAGTGGTTTTACTAGTTTACCAGCAATGTAGAAGTGTTCCCTTTTCACTACATCTATGCCAACCTCTATTATGGTCTATTTTGGTTATGGCCATTCTTATGGGAGTGTGGTGGTATCACATTGTGTTTTTGATTTGCATTTACCAGATCATTATAGTGATGTTGAACATTTTTCCGTATGCTTGTTGGCTATTTGTATATCTTCTTTTGGAAATTGTATGTTTATGTCCTTAGCCCACATTTTTATAGGATAAACGTGAATATTTTGTAGATTCTGCCTGTTAGTCCTTTGTCAGTTATATAGATTGTGAACATTTTCTCCCGCTTTGTGGATTGTCTGTTAACTCTGCTGCATATTATTTTGCTGTGTAGGAACTTTTTAGTTTCATTAAATACCAGTTATTTATCTTTGTTTTGTTGCATTTGCTTTCGAGTTATTGGTTATGATTTATCCACTTTATGTTTTTGTTTGCTTTGTGGAAAATCAATTGGCTCTAATTATTTGGATGATTCCTGGGTTCTCTATTCCTTTCCATTGGTCGGTATGGCTATTTTTATACAAGTACCATGCTGTTTTAGTGACTATGGCCTTACAGAATAGTTTGAAATTGGGTAATGTGATGCCTCCAGATTTGTTCTTGCTTAATGTTGCTTTCACTACACGGGTCTCTTTTTTGGTTCCTTACGAATTTTAGGATTGTATTTTCTAGTTCTGTGAAGAATGATGGTGGTATTTTGATTAAAATTGCATTGAATTTGTAGATTGCTTTTGGCAGTATGGTCACAATAATGATTCTACCCATCAACGAACATGGGATGTGTTTCCATTTGTTTGTGTCATCCATGATTTCTTTCAGCAGTGTTTTCAAGTTTTCCTTGTCAAAGTCATTCATGTCCTAGGATAGGTATATTCCTAAGTATTTTGTTTATTTAATTATTTCACAGCTATTGTAAAAGGGGTTGAGCAGTTGATTTGAGTCTCAGTTTGGTTACTGTTGGTGTATAGCAGAACTATTGATTTGTGTACATTATTTTATCCTGAAACTCTGCTGAATTCATGTACTAGTTCTAGGAACTTTTCAGATGGGTCTCTTAGGGTTTTCTAGGCATAGATCATATCATCAGCAAACAGTGACAGTTTTGCTTTCTCTTTACTAATTTGGATGCCATTTATTTCTTTCTCTTGTCTGATTTCCCTGGCTAGGATTTCCAGTATTATGTTGAATGGAAATGGTGAAAGTGGGCATCCCGGTCTTGTTCCAGTTCTTAGGAGGAATGCTTTCAACTTTCTCCCATTCAGTATAATGGTGGCTGTGAGACGTGGTTAAAAGTGGATGTTTAAAATTAAAATTTTAGAAATGAGTAGAAATTGGTAATAGTCCTGAACATGACTATCATAATGGGTAGCTGTGGTAGACAAAAGCAAGGAGACAAAGGGCAGAAATTAGAAGAATCATTTAAGTGATAATGAGTATCAAAAAGATTTATGACAGCAATTGCAGTGTAGTGAGTAATGGCTCCCTAAAGTTTTAAAGGAAGCCTATAGATGATTGCTATAAGAAAGAATAGTGCACTAAATAATTGCATGAAATTAATTTCTAAGGACCTGTGGGTATACATTTTATATATTTTAAGATACAAAATTAATTAATATTTTTCCATACTTGCAGTTACTCTATGTAAGGAGACATAATTGCTCTTCTCACACATGAATATGTTAGCAGCATTTGGAAATTAGTCCTTGTGTGCAAGCCATACAGAAAACCTTAAGTATTCTAACGACTGCACTAATTCTTCCACATTCCTTGGATTTATTGTATCCAAGTATAGGTTACCTGCCAAATTTCAGTGGAGATCTTCTAAAGTTGCAGTGTGGTTTTATTGTTAAATAAAGGCAATATTGCTAATAACATGTTACTAGACTCCCAAGAAAGAGTCCAGCTGGGTCGTTATTTGTAGTAACAATACAATTTAAATAATAATAGGTCTTTCTTGAATGCTTCACCTGTGTTTTTCTTATCATTCTGTGATTCTCTACCCAGATGTAAAAATTAGCTTTCTTTCTGGGAAAGATAATTATGAGGTTTATTTATTTAAAGTCAGCTAACTTCACTATTTAATTTTCTCTGCTTCACAACACTCCAGATGCCTACATGCTTTATCTACACAAGTTTCAAACATTTCTTCATCCATGCAAAGAATTTGGGACAACAAAAGTTGAATTTAATGGTAACTGTTTCTTGGCCATTGTCTTCAGAAAAATGACAAAGTACAATTTATGGCAAAATTTATTTCCCAGAATAGCTTTTTGTTTGAGATAACACATTTGACACATGGCACGTGAATGCAGAGCCTCTGTTTGAAATCTGCTGTCTGAGAAATACTGCCTTCAACAGGCAATAAAGAGACATTAAAGATTTCCCAGAAAAATTAAATAATTAAAGACGTAATAAACATCACTTTCTTAAAAACATATTGTTAAATATCAACTTTCTGGAGACATATGTTAAAAACTGGATTCATTCCAAACTTTATTGAACTAATTCCTATCACAATTGGAGTATTAGAGTACAGCATTAAATTGATACACAGCTTTGAGAAGCCTCCTAATATAGCTGATTTCAGTTTGAGCCATAAGGGGTTAAAAGGGAGATGATAACCAGTGACATTTGATTAGAATAATGCCTTAGTTCTTACTCTCCAGATTACAACTGCCCCATGTGAGTTTACAAAGAAAGCCATGCCTCCATGGAAGAAGAGCTGTGGAAGCTGCATGTCCTACCCTATTATTCCACTAAAGCATCCTGACACAACGCAAAGCTGGGAAAAATTTGAAGGAGATGATTATTATATCATTACTAGAGCTAAAGATGATTTGGTATTTTTTATTAGGCATGGGCCTATATGTTTTGCTTGTATTACATTTTTGTTGTTTTATAGTATACAAACATGAAGCATTGCTTACAATTTCTGGAGGAACATGGTAGGGAAGACAAGTAAGAATGAGTTTAAAAAGATGAAATAAATGAAGAAAGGTGAGAGGTGATAAAAAGATTACAAAGACAGAGACAGTGAAAGAAAGAGAGAGAGTTAGAGAATCAGCTTAAACATAAAGAGAAAGAAGAACAAGTGGTTTCAGTCTATGTAATTGTCTAGACTCCAAACAGTAGCTAATCCTCCTCCTCAAGATTAAGCCCAATGTTACAGTACAGAAAGGAGATGAGACAAAATGATATTTTTTCTGTGCTTGGCTGTGAGTCCCTTAAGAATTTTGCAATGTAAATACTACACTGCCTAACTTAGGAGACTATCAATAAATATTTTAAAATGAATGAATATATTGACTTATCTGCATTTCTGCATTATGTATTATATAATTTAATGTCCCACTAATTCAGAAAGTTAGGCATTATTATTTCTATTTTAGAGGAATAATATAAAACTCATAAATATAATAAAGAGCTATTAAATAATAGATGTAAGCTTAAACTTAGATTTATTGGATTCCAAATATTATGACTTTCTAATTTTTATTACTATTTATTCTGTCATTACTATGCACACTTCATAATCATTATTATGATTTCCATCTGCGTTATTTTAAAACTATTTTAAATTTTGTTACATACATATTCCATGGAATATTTATTAGATAATATAGATAATTAAACATAAAAAGGAAATAAAATTTTCAGACTTCCCCCCAACTCAGAATCCAGCAGGTGATTTTATAGTAAGTGCTGGATTAAACTGAATAGAGGCTGGCATGTGACTGCAGAGAAATATTACCATCAACAGTCAATAAAGACACACTGAAGTTTTCCCAGAAATAAATAATGTAAAATGAATCTTGTCTATGCATATAGTTGAGGAGGGTAGTGGCAATAAGAAATGGTTATGTGTAAGGGAAAGCCTGGGAGTTGTCCTTGATTCAAGAGAAAACAAGGGAAATGGAAAAACAAAGACAAACACTATCATATAGAGAAGGCGTCAGGTGGTTAAGCCCAGACATGGCATTAGAGACATTTTCAACTATGGTCAGAAACCTGGAAAGAATCCTATGGGAAGTGAAAAAATTTCAGAAAGATTTACATAAAAATTTTATAGCTGCTAAGCATGGTGATTCGTCACTCTAATCTCAGCTGTTTGGGATGCTGAGGCAGGAGATAGCTTGAGCCCTGGAGTTGGTGACCAGCCTGGGCAACACAGTGAGACTCCATTTCTTAAAAAAAAATTAAAAGTTAGCTGGGCACAGTGCCACATTCCTGCAGTTTCAGCTAATTGTGAGGCTAAGATGGGAGAGTCCCTTGAGACCCAGAGACCAAGGCTGCAGTGAGTCTTGATTGCATCACTGCCCTCCAGCCTGGGCTACAGAATCAGACACTGTCTGAAAAATAAAGTTATACAAAAGGAATGCTGTGATAGTTTTAATTTGTAAAGCATATAGATGTTTAAATGTCGAGACTGAATTGAAGAATGAATCAATTCAAGAAAATTAACTAGAAACTGTAATATTCTATCCAAGAGATTGTATCATCTTGAATTAGAGGGATTAGGAGACTGGGATATATTATAATGACTAAAAAGATTATTAAGATGCTGAGATGACTATAATGTTGAAAGATGGACAAGAGTCAAAATTTCTCGAACTAAATACACGTCTTATTCCATGGTGACATAATAATAAATATTATGAATTAGCCATTATTTGAATACACTATTTGTTTTATTAATTTTCATTTATCATTATAGTGAGCATACTAATTCTTAACATCTACTGTCATTTGTATAAATAATTTATGTTCTTCATGGTTACCATCTGCTTTTGATGATTTATAGAGCACTTGAGATGTAAAGTTAACTTGGAATACTTTAACATGTTTTCAGCTTTTTAAATTAATAAAAATTATGTCAGTTACTCTTCTCTGCACAATTTTACATTTATGCTGTGACTGTGTTCCCACTCCTTGTTTGTAGTAAACATGCCTTAAGCATTCCAGTTGGAATTCATTAAAAAATTAAAATTCTTACTTACATGATGGGCACATTCAAATAAAATAAGGAATCAACAAAAAAGGCATAATTTTCTATTGTCATTGTACTTTAATATTTCACAGTTGACATAATAATCATGCCCCAAAATATTCCAATGTAAAATATTTTAATTATTTAAACTTTTACCATCTTGTATGCAATGTAATTTGATCAAAGTAAAAATGTTTATAAGAACCAGGATCATAGTCTATTAAAATATAAATGTCGAATTGGAAACACATATACACTAGTAGTAAGAGTAAAGAAAATACTAAATATCAATACTTAAAACAATCACTTTAATTGATAATACAATTTTTTATCTTCTAAATTTTTCACTAATAATTTTTATAGATGAAAAAATATAGTATACCTGAAATTCTACTAAAAGAAATATTACATTTTAACTTGAAAATAGAAGGCAAAAAAATTACGTATACAATCGATTTTTGCCCTTCACTAAAAATTAATTGTAGATTGTAGTAAGAAAGTAAAGTTGGCAAATTAAACTATATTATTGCTATAGCAAACCTTAACAGGTAAAATAGTAAATCATTAGCTATAATTTCATTAGCTATAATTTTAGTTAAAATTGAGACTTTTCTATAAATGTAATAGTGGATTATTATATTTAAGTAAAACATAATTAGTATATTCAGTGATTTAAAACACATCGACATTTTTAGAGCACCAGAATGTTTTATTTTGTATAAGGCACTATACAGAATACGAATAGATAATAAAAGTGTGACTCTTGACTTCCAAATGCTTCAAATAAATTGTGGTCATTTTGGGAAGGATCATACGCAACAATTTACAGTGATGGTTTTAACAGATAAATGAGGGTTATTTGTTAAATGTTCTGGAAAATTTATCTCAATTTATAATTCTAAAACATCACATAGAAATATGGTTTTTCCTCTCTACCTTAGTCAATGGTGAATGGGAATATAATTTACCTGTTTGTTTAGCCCGACATTCTTGAGTAATTATTGATTGGTTTCAGTGAAACGATTTCCATATTTGCAACATCAGTAATCTCTATATTTCCCTTTCAATGTATCCCACATTCAACCACTTCTCATCATATTTGCCTTGGACTACTGTAAAAGTTTCCTAATTGATCTCCGTGCTTCATTTACATTGAAATTCTGTAAGTCAATCCTACCCTGAGCTTGCATCTTTATATTTTAAAATATTGCACACTTAAGTACATACATTTTTGTCAATTATACCTCAGTATATCTGGAGAAACTTAACGAAAAATACAATGTAAATCATATTGTATGCCAAATTTGTAAAAATCTTCAATGGTTTTTCACAGTCTGAAATTAAAATCCAACCCCCTCAATATACCCTGAAAGACACGTTTAGTTTCCTACTCCTATCCACACTCTTGTTCTTTCATTAGTCTCTCTTCCTTACTCTTTCTGTCTTCAGAAACAAGGTCTTTCTTTCTTTTCCCTTGAACAGGACAAAGTCAATTCTAATTCACTCCTTTCACTTCCTGTTTTTTACTTCTGAAATGTTCTCCCTTGCTTTGCAGTATATTTAGGATTCTCATCAACTGTCACTCTTTCAGACTTGCCTGCCCACTCTATCACGGGCTGTGTTACTACTTTAATCTCTCACCATAAACCATGCATTTTTTAATCTAGAGCAATCATCACTACCTCAGTTTCTATTATAGAAGATTTTCACCTGCTAATTGTTATCTACTAGAAAATAAGATCCATGAAAGCAAGAGTTGTCTCTTTATAAAGAATAATTTAGAAAAGTTCTCAATAAATGCTTGTTGGGACAAATTAATAAATGAGTAAATCCTGCTGACGGTCTATTCATTCAGGTGGATAAGTTCAATAAACATGAAATTATTTTGAACAAATAAATATTTACACTATGCATAAATTCAGACCAATTAGTTCATTAGAACAAAATAAAAATAGTCACAATGATTTTGTTTAAAACGTAATAAAAAGAAAAAAAGTCTTTAACCTTTAAAATTATAATTCTGTTTCACAATTTAATATATTCAAACACAAGCCAGGCGCGGTGGCTCACGCCTATACCCAGCACTTTGGGAGGCCGAGGCGGGTGGATCACGAGGTCAAGAGATCGAGACCATCCTGGTCAACAAGGTGAAACCCCCTCTCTATTAAAAATACAAAAATTATCTGGGCATGGTGGCGCATGCCTGTAGTCCCAGCTACTCGGGAGGTGGAGGCAGAATTGCTTGAACCCAGGGGGCGGAGATTGTGGTGAGCCGAGATCGAGCCATTGCACTCCAGCCTGGGTAACAAGAGCGAAACTCTGTCTCAAAAAAAAAAAAAAAAAAAAAAATACACACACACACACACACACAGACACACACACACACACACACACACATACATTTTATGTTCTGGCCTATCATTGCGGCTTAGGTAAAATCCTGGATGGTGGATTTTACAAAATTTTCTACAGTGACAATATATTTATATGTAGACTTCCTTTGCCCCATGCAATTTTGGGGAGTTGAACATGTAAAACTTGAGTAAAAGTTAAATATTTTCAAAATACATCTTTCTTTAGCAAAAATACTACCACACTATGAACAAAGTTAAAATTTATCTGCCTGAATAACAATGTGGACTTATTTTAATGTCAGTTAAATTTATGAATAAATATTATCAAATATCATTTTTTTAAGAATTTGTTTCACTTGCAAATAGTTGAACAGCCACACACTGAATTATCCCAAATAAAACTGTTTTTATTTAAGAACAATCCTGAAGCAAAAGTTCAGTAATGATTTCAATGAGCTCCTAGACCATATATCTTCATCTAATCAGATGAGACAGATGTTTCATAAATTCTACTTATACAGATTTGTTTTTCATATATAATGTATTGTCTTTCTCCTTCAAAGGGTGCCCTGGGCAGGTAGGATACAGTGAGAGCTGAAGGGTTCCCAATCTGTGGCATCTGCAGAGGTTTTGGTAATTTTTGTCAGTAACAAAAGACAGTGGATCAGCTGTCTGAATAAAACTGCATTATGCTCTGAAAAATGTCTAGCACCTCCACTACTCTGCTATATTTTCTTGACCCTGACTTTTCCAGCCATTTAAATGTACTCACTTGGTCCTAATTCACCATGCTGTTCTTTGAGATTCAAGACAACACAGCACAGCCGATTTAAGTTTTCAGGGAGTTAGGATGATGGTAATGGTCATAACGTTAGCAACACAGTTACTGTCATAATCATTGTAAATATAACAGAGACTCTAATTCTGAAGTTTTTTCAGCATGCCAGGTGCTACTAGAGGTGCTAAATTATTTGTAATAAAACTTTGAAAGTAGCTTAGTTTCAACCCTGCAGTAAAGTCTTGACATAATGATTATCTGCTAGTTTGTACATATTTCTAAACATTATATAATACATAATCATTTTCAAGATCGCAGCAGTAAATTGACAAAATTTTATCCTGGCAGTGGGCATTTTTCCATACTTTAATATGTTTTTCAATTTACAGTATTGTAACATTTGTGAAGTATGCAGGTGGCAGTGCTCAATTGCATGCTTAAATTAAACACAAATAAAATTCTAACATGATTTCCAAACATGTTTTTTATTACCTTGATGACTTCATAGCTCATGAATATTTCTTATTTCCTAGTATGCATTTTTTGCAAGGTGATTATATTAGAATTTTCTTATCAGAATGTTTTAAAGCTATACTAAAATACTAAAAACTGCTTTAATGTCTGTTTATTATAAAAATTTATTGGGTTCTAATTATATCTTGATAAAACTGGCAAAGGAGCAGATACAAATATTTAATGAAAGAAAAATATTTGAGAAATGTGGAACATTTTATATGTTCATGTTGTTTTAAAGATATTTACAAATACATTGAATCTCCAGCATAAACCAGAATATGAGGTTTTCTGTGATATTGGTTAAAGGGATAAACACAGAAGCAGATTGCCTAAGTTCAAATCCTTCTACTATTTGCTCTCTGTGAGGCTTTCAACATATTTATTTACTTTTCTATGCCCCAGATTCTTTATCAAAATAAGAAAAAAATAATAGTACTCAAAAAGAGATACTGTGAGAACAGAACAAATCGTGCTTAGAACTCTGACTGGGAAAAAGTGTGCACCATATAAATGTAAGCCATTGTTATTATTACTACTGCTATTACTGCTTGTATAAGACAGAGATTACCATCACATTTTTACAAATAAGCCATCTTATGATTATGGAAATGATGACTTATTCAAAGTCTATGGCTGATAAAATATTAAAATCCACGTTTCATTTTATTATGTAAAATAAGTTTTCATGGGAGAAATTTTTCTCTCTAATGAGATTCAGACATAGGTAATTTTTTTCTATGATTTCCTATATTAGTGATTTATTTATATTGCTGACCTCTTATTAAACTTTTAAAATAGTATCAGAAAATTTGATGTGTCATTAGATACAATCACTTTTGAAACATGGAGAAAAGAGTTTAGAATATTTCACTAAAAAAAAGCATCAGGTTTATGTGGACCTACAAACTGATTTAAATCGGAATTTTTAAATCAAATATGTTTTTTTATGCCATGCATTTGCCACTTCCTAATACACGACTTTGGGCAAGATATTTAATTTTCCTCATGTAGTTTTCTCATCTCAAAAATAAAAATAACAAACATATTCTTTGTAATTTATTAATTAATTCAGTCATCCTTTCCAAAATTATATTCATAATGGGATATATAAACATGCATGAGAATATTTATTGCCACATTATTTGTAATAGTAAAAAGTGAAATTGAATTTATGGATATATCTCCTTTGATAGTGGAATAAATAAGTTCTTTTATTATAAAAGAAAAAGCCTCCAAGGAAACTAGTAAGTATAGTTGTTTTCTACAAAATAAATACAAATTAATATTTTAAAGTAAGGGACAGAAAATAGTGCTCATTCTCATCACCTTTCTATGAACTTACATGATGAATCCCAGAGTCTTTAGTGAATGCAGTAAGATAAAAGTAGGTAAATTAGAAAGATGATAGATAAATTCCAGATCCAAAATATCCAGTATTGATGGCAATGATGGCCCATCTGGAGCTCCCTCTGTGAAGACACTGGCTGCTGTTGCTGCTTCCTGGGGCTGGTGGGAACCCAGGCCTTACTGAGTTACCAGGGTGGAACCCCCACAATCTGAGGTGCAGCTTCAGCCACCCAGCCATGACTCTGACCCCAGGCATCCTTGCATGCTCATGGGCCCTGAAGGCCCCTGATTCCTAGGCTTGGAAGTGCCTCCTCCCATCCCTGGCCTCTCCTCACTCCTGGCACACACTGTGATTTTGGAGCAAAGTTGTGTTTAAGCCTGAGTACTGTTGCAACCTGGCCAGGTGTGTGTGTGCTTGCGGCAAGGCTGACACGCCTGATCTCTGCTGCCTCAGCACCTTTCCAACATTGGGCACCAATGATCACTGGAGGGAAACCAAAGGGTGACTGAGAGAGGCTCAGCGTGGTCTGCAGGTGCCCCTCTTCAACAGCCTGGGCTCCATGCACAAAATGTTGATGGTGGCAGGAGGCAGAAGGGGGCAGGTCCCTGGTGAAGCCCCCATTCAAGACGGATGGCCTGAAGCCTGAGGTCTGGGCTGTTTGCTGAAGATGAAGTCCACGACCTAGAGTGAGCTGCTGTTTCCAGACCTGCCCATGGCTGCCCATGGACCAATCAGTACACACTTCCTCCTTCCCGAGCCCATAAAACCCCAGGTCCAAGCCAGATTCAGGCAGACATCAGAACCAATAGCAGAAAGGAGCGACCCACTGCAGGTCCACTCTGCACTAAGAGCTGGATGCTCATTTGGACTACCTGCCTGCAGAAAGGAGCTACCCAATTCAGGTCTTGCTAGACCTTTTCTGTCGCTCAATGAAGCTACTCTCCACCTTGCTCACCTTGCAGTTTTCACCTAGCTCATTCTTTCTGAACATGAGACATAAACTTGGGACCCATCTAAGCAGGACTGAAAGAGCTGTAATGCAAAAAGGGCTGAAACAGTCCTCCCTTGTGACCACATTGCAGGCAATGACAAGAGGAGAAGACCTGTGGCCCTTCAGGAAGCTTAGACCTAACAGCTCCTCAACCCAGGGCTGTGACACTCTCTTTGGGGCTCTGTGGTTTCTGGCATCCCTAAGCTTCTTGGCACCACCAGGTTTACGTTTTCCAGACATGGAGGCTGAAGCTGTGTATGGTACATCTGGTCCAGCTGTAACCTCACATGAAGCCAGCACCTGTGCCAGTGCCTGAAGCTGCCTACCCCACCACAGCAGCTGGTGTGCCTGGCTTTGTGCAGTGGCTTGAGTCCATACTCACTTGCCTTCACACCCATCACCACTCTGTACCTGGCTCACCCTTGACAGGTGTGAGATCCAGGTCAGCAGCCTGAGCTTAACACAGCCTGCAAGCCTAAGTAGGTGGAACAAGCCCAGTAGTCATGAACAATGCTCAGGCAGAGGTGCTGCCTGTCACACAGGTTTCCGGCTGGTGAAGCAACACCCAAAAGATCCTGCGACAGTATCAAAATAGAGAAAAGATAATCTACTAATTTTCTAACTATGTTTCAGGATTTATGTTTTTATTTTTTATGGAGAATCCCCCCAATAGGATATCAAAGTTTTATTATAATTAGTAATATAATTATTTACCAAATACATGTAAAAACAAATAACATTTCTCAACATCAATAATAAAAACATGAAAAAAGCAAATATATTTATTATAGCACAAAATAGTACATACTTAAGAATAAATTCAATAAAAATGTGAAAGCACTTTGTGGAGAAAATGGAAAAGCAGGGAAAAGTTTGAGGTAGGTTTTTCTGCATGAATTGCTGAAAACCCATGCAAAGAGTAAAAAAAGCACGAATTCCATAGATCAAAACACCAGATATTATAAAATTACACTTTTTACTAGGTTAAACTATCATTTAAACATAATTTCAATAACAATAACTGCTACATATTTTATCCAAGTGGGTCAGCTGATTCTAAAGTTTATATATCAAAGATTTAAGGAAATTAAGACTTTCTCAAAGAACAGTTCTTATCTCTAAACTGAAAACAATGAATATATATGGCAATCTATAACACAATTTCCTTTAGTATTGTATGGAAAATAATGGTTTCTATTTTCATCATAAAATTTTGCATTTATTAATTATATATTGCTGTATGAGAATGGTTCCACAATTTATCAGGAAAAATTTACTGTCTCAGTTTGTGTGAGCCAGATATCCAGGAGAGCCTGAGCTGAGTGGTTCTAGCTCAGAGAGAGTCTCTTAGGAGGCTAAAATCAAGCTGTTGGCTGGGGCTATCCTCTGTGAGGTTTATACTAGGGTTGAAGAATCTGCTCCCAAGCTTACTCATAATAATTGACAAAAGGCTTAATTCGTTACCACTTTAGTGTTTCAAAGGGCTGCTTACAACATGACTTCCCCCAGAGCAATGATAAAAGAAGGTTACAGTGGGTCAGTGAGTGAGTACCCAATAAAGAACTACAGAAGGAGAGGACAAATGGTGTGAGTTGTAGGAAGAATGAGGAGGAGTCATTGGCAGTCACCTTGGAAACTGGCTACTATATCATCTCACAAAAGGAAATGTGATTTGTTTTTCCAAAAATGTCTAAATAACAGTCTTCTAAGACAAGAATCTTTTCTATTATTTATTGGTGTGTCTTAAAAATAATTGCCTAGAAAATTGTTTTTTTAACTATGTAACTGTAATCTTTCAAGTTTAAAAATACGGAAATTTGTTTTAAGGAAACACGTTTATTTCTGTGCACTTAAACTTATAACCAATTAGACAGTAATAAGTGGAGAATTAAGTGCTGTGTTCATTCATATTAGTTAGTATTCATTGTGTATTACTCCCTTTTCACACTGCTATGAAGAACACTCCCTGAGAATGAGTAATTTTTAAAGAAAAGTGGTTTAATTTACTCACAGTTCCACACGGCTGGGGAGGCCTCAGGAAACTTATAATCATGGCAGAAGGTGAAGAAGAAGCAAGTAACTCCTTCACAAGTGGCGGGAAAGAGAGCAGCAAACTGAGTAAGGTCCCTTATAAAACCATCAGATCTCATGAGAACTCACTATCGTGAGAACAAATTGGGAGAAACTGCCTCCCTGAGCCAGTCACCTTCCACTAGGTCCCTCCCTTGACACATGAGGATTATTATTCACGATGAGATTTGGGTGGGGACACAGACCCAAACTGTATCATTCCTCCCCTGACCCCTCCCAAATCTCATATCCTCATATTTCAAAATGCAATCATTCCTTCTCAACAGTCCTCAAATTTGTAAGTCATTTTAGCATTAGTTCAAAAGTCCAGAGTCTCATCTGAGACAAGGCAAGTCCCTTCTGCCTATGAGCCTGTAAAATCAAAAACAAGTTAGCTAATTCTCAAGATACAGTGGGGGTACAGGCATTGGGTGCACATGTCTGCTCCAGATGGGAGAAGTTGGCTAAAACAAAAGAGACACCAGCCCCATGCAAGTCTGAAATCCAGCAGGGCAGTCATTAAATCTTAAAGCTCCAAAATAGTCTCCTTTGACTTCATGTCTCACATCCAGGGCACACTGATGCAAAGTGTGGTCTCCGAAGCCATGGACATGTTAGAATTTCAGAAACAATAAAAATTATTCTCTTTAAATTTCAGCTTCTGATTCATTCTAAGTAGATGATAAAGAGTAACCAACAAGTGCAAAATATCATCCTGTTTGCTGAGTGTAAATATCAATACAGCAATTGTGCTTTAAATTTTTAGCTCTTTAACTTAACACACTTACCCATCAATCACTGGCCCTTGTCTCCTACTGCATTTTTGTATACACAGAGTAGGGTTTGAGGTAACCTCTAATGAATTGGAGCAATAGAGAAAATATATACTATGTTGAGAATGGTAGGTTTTATGTTTGTTTGTTTGTTTGTTTTTGAGACGGAATCACTCTGTCACCCAGGCTGGAGTGCAGTGGCTCTATCTCCATTCACTGCAACCTCCGCCACCTGAATTCAAGCAATTCTCCTGCAATAGCCTTCCAGGTAGCTATGATTACAGGTGCCCACCACCACGC
This sequence comes from Cebus imitator, assembly GCF_001604975.1. NCBI lineage: Eukaryota > Metazoa > Chordata > Mammalia > Primates > Cebidae > Cebus > Cebus imitator. Next base: position 9,418,509 of record NW_016107348.1, read on the forward strand.
CCAGCTAATTTTTGTATCTTTAGTAGAGATAGGGCTTCACCATGTTGGCTGAGTTGGTCTCAAACTCTTGACTTCAGGTGATCCATCTGCCTGGGCCTCCCAAAGAACTGGGAGTACAGGCATGAGCCACTGTGCCTGGCGAGTTTGTCTTTAACACTGTCCAGTGTTCAATTTTCCTGTCTCAGATGCTTCTATGTCCTACTATCTTATTAGGTAACATGCTCTCATAAAGTGTGAGTGAGTGACAAAGGAATTCAGGGAGGGAATAAAGCTGAGAGTATTTGAAGATAAAGTTTTAAAGTAGCCCCAACTAAATGTGACTGCTGGACCTTGCAGGTAGGCCTTGAGAGAAGCCTATTAACTGTGTCTCAGGAAAGACAATCTGGGGAGAAAAGGGAAAGATGAGACTGTAGGTTCCTGTTTCCTATTGATAGATTAATTTATGGGTTCTATTTTCCTTCTCTTCAAGAGTCAATTCCATGAGATGTATATTACCTGCCCTTCCAGAATGTGTATGTGTGACCCCTGAATGTGGACCCATTGTCTCATGCCTAAGTGTCAACAGGAAAGCCCAGCTGAAAGACATGAGACATATTAGGCAGGCATGAGAAAGGCTTACTGCCCTTATTACCTGTGTTTTATTTATAGCCCAACTTTGGTAAACAACCTAGACCCTGGACTTGGAATAAAGATCCATTATGCTTTTAGTGAGCATCACTTATAATTGGGTGTAAAAATTGTTCTTTCTTTTTTAATTATTTGTCCAGATTCCTTTATTACTCATTAAAACTATTTTAAAATTTGGGGGGTTATAAAATAATTAACTTGTCTTTTAAACTTTGCAAGACGTCACCCTGAGGGTATATCAAATCATAATATTTTTAAAATTTTCTCATATTTTTGGCATTTTTTTTTGGTAGAAAGAAATATATCGTGATGTTTCTACAGGGAGATTATATGATTATATAATATAAAAGATTACATAATCAGCTAAATTTATGCATTGAGCTTCTATCAAGGGAACTAAAAACTATTCTTTTAAAAAATTAATGTTTTTATTGCAATTTCAAGTTAATACAATTGTGCTAAAATAATTGGAAGCTTCCTCTCCTTCCCTGCCTTGACCTGACATATTCCCTAGGTGATGGGGCCTGATTCATCTGCTATGGATCCACTAAGTAACTGTTACTGTTTTAACATTTATTGTTTTTAAGTCATTTGAAAGTGTAAAGAACATTAGGTAAAACATTCTTAGTTTCTCATACAGGACTGAAATTTCAAGGTGTTTTTTACATCTCAATCATTTTTTTCTTTCAACTTTTGTTTCAGGTTTGGGGGCACATGTGCATACACATTACATATAAGTTATGTGTTGCTGGGGTTTGATGTACAAATGGTTTTGCCACCCATGTAGTCAGCATAATGTCTGACAGGTAGTTTTTCCATAGTCACACTCCTTCTGATGTGTGCGTTGCCTTGTCTGTCTCTATTCTCTTAATCTCCTGCATTACATCATGCTTACCAAATGCTTAAGATGTGCACAGGACACACACAAAAATAAAGTACCACCATTGATGCCAAAAAAATTACCAATGGTTGAAATAAAACACCATATGAACAAATGGATAGCAATTCAGTATGACTGTTGAAATGACAAGGATTTCTATGAGGCAGTGGGCAACAAGGGTTAAACCCATCTTTGGGATACATTAAATCAGGTGTTTGGAAATCTTCATGAATTCCTTTATAGAAGAAGAAATTTGATTTTGTGTTTGAAAGTTGTGTAGAAATTCACAAAGCAGAAAACCGAAGAAAATCCAATTATGCCAGAGAGAAATAACAATTTTATTCAGGGACATGCAATCTATTTTATGTTGTTCGAAAGTAAAGTTTTATTGTTTTTTTATTTTTCATGCTTTTTAAATATTATCTTCAGTTAACCTGTGCGAATTAGATGCCAGTATGATACTATTAAAAATGTGAACAGATAGGACCAGAAAAGCTGCAGATATAGGAGAATCTACACTAATAGTTTGAATAAAAATAGCCTATGTTTAACAGATACATGCAAAACTTCTCTTTTTCACGTTTAAACAATGTTAATATCATCTAAATGTTTCAAAAGTGTCATTATCTATAAAAGCTCTAAAAATATAAACAATTAGTAATACATATTTCTATTTCCTATATTATTCCACAAATGATTTCAAATGATTCTCAGTAACTCTCATAATTGTGAGCAATTTTGACCAAGCTTAATTTTAACATCTAATCTTTTTCTCCTTTTTACTCTACTGCTGTTACACTTGTGCTTTAAGTTCATTTAAACAAAATTGAAATCTTTATTTTTGTCAAGTTACTGATCAATTTTTACTTCCAGCCACGCAATATTGTCCTAATAATTCACAATTATAATTGTTCTCTTTTCAGTACTCACAGGTGTCTTACCCCCTCATTCTTCTGCAGAACTGACCTATCACACATCAACCATGGGATACTTCTTTATTCTCTTCTACTTCAAGAAGAATATTGAGCAGTTCTGATAATTAAACTGAAGTGCACAAACCAGTGCCAACAAAATTGATTCCTTCCATTTCAAATTAACTCTTACCTTTTCTGTACTTTACTAATAGCATAGAACAGGAAGGTTTGATATCACAATATATTTTATAAGTAAGGAGTAAGATTTGGAGTCAGAAGTGCATGCAATAGAAATTCATCTCCTTTAGTTATCAGTGGTGTTATCTGTGGACCTCAGTCTTAGCCTGAGATTTAATATGAAAATAATATTAAAATGTAGAGTAAATGCAATCCTGGATGTTGTTTATATTGTATAATATTACTCATTAATATTTCCCATACTGGGTATGTCTTCACACTCCAAATGTACCTTATGCATTAATTCCATTTACTCTTGTTACATGAATATATGTAATACTTCAGTGAGAAAATAGCATCATTAGAGAATTTCATGTGTGTTCTTCCTGTTTTTATATCTTACCTAGACCCAGATTTACTTTTTCTATTTAAATGAATAAATGCACATGGTCTTCTTTGATTTATTCATTTGTTCTCGACATCTCATTGCCTAATTCATCACTGCTTCATTATATCTCTGCTACTTTTTAGGGGGGGAATATTGGTATTTCCATATTTTAAAAACTTAAGTCTATAAATGTTTGGAATTTTTAAGTTAAAAATACTAGAACATTCTCACAGATAGATCTTACTTGCTGTCGTCCTTACCTAGCCTCTCCAGTAACACAGTTGCTGCACACAGTATTTTTCCCTTATTCCCATTTACTCCTTCTCCAATATGTTCTTCTGCTAATTCTAGTGGAATTTAACCTTTATTAAAGTTTCTTTCTCTTGTTTCCACGTAGTAAGTTGCATATTCTTTATTCTTCGGAGAAACCATAGATTCCCTGCTGAGAGCAGATTTATTCTTTTTTTATAGAGACGCATGGTTAATTTTGACTCTGCCATTATTTACCCCAGTGTACACCAATAAAAGAAAATTTTTCAGCCACATAGGGGAAAGTGGATAATTTTCAGTACAAGAATACCAATGTCAAACAACTGAAACTAACGGACATAAAAATTATTCCAGTAATTAGTATTCTTTGTGATTTTTCTAAATAGCATATAAAGCTTAAGTTTTGTTCTGGTTGTACTAAAAATTGTAAACATCTGTGGTGCAGATTAGGAGAAAACCATTGTTTTACTTGGTTCATCATCATGAACCAAGATTGAAGATCATGATTGAAGATTAATCACCAGTTCTCTCTCACCATCTTTGAAATCACTGCATTTTCTTTATGTTCTAGATAATAATTTAATTTCCTTTTTCATCATATACCCTTCTCTTCTCTGAAATTCCTTTTTTCAAAAACCACTTCTTCTCTACCCTTCAATGTCATTTCTAAAAATCAGAAACAAATGCTGAATGCAAATCAACAAGGGAGCCTTATAAAGTAGTCTCAAACTCAATATGCATCAATTAAAACTATTATTATTTTTTTCTTTGCACCATGACACTTGAACATACTGAGGTAATTTCTGTCAAATACCTTTTCACTTCACATTTTCTGTCCTGATGGTGAAATTTTTTAGCTCTATTTGGGATATTGTGATTTTGTTCAAACGTATCCTTAAAGAAATGTACAGACCACATTTACAGGACTTCACCCTGGTGCCTCTTCCTGTGGGAGGATAGTTCTTTCCACCTATTCATATTAACCTAGGCCCTATAACTTTCTCTGTCAAATTAAATGACATATACCAAATCTGACAGATTCTGTAAGAGCCATCATATGGCTCTGCTACATTTGTTTATTCATTTATTTATTTTCACTGTTTTGAGACTGCTCTGTCCTAGGTGGATACTACTTTTGCATCCTGAGTCCTGAAGTAAAAAAACATGAAACTGTCCCTAAAACATAACTGGCATGCAGTAATAGTTCTGTAATTATTTGTTTACTTATTGACAAATCATTTTGTTCTTCAATGTATACCTTTTATTTCAGTGGATACTACCACTACACACTCAGTTATCTAAACTCGACATGTGGAAAATATCCTTCACCTCTCTGATCTTTACTTACCCTGTGCAGTTAATATTGTTATGAAGAGATGGCCTTTAAGTGCATGGATTCTGGAGGTAAAGCATCCAGTTTCAAATCACATTCTTTCATTACCTGTATAATCTTGGAAAAGTTAAAATCCCAGAGCCTTCATACCCACATCAGTAAAATAATATGCAATTGTTTGCTATTATCCATATTCATAACATCTAACGTCATTCTTTTAAATATATATATATATTTAAAATAAAATATATATATATATATATTTTATTGTGTTTTAGGTTTTGGAATACATGTGAAGAACCTAAGAGATTGTTGCATAGGTACATACATGGCAATGTGGTTTGCTGCCTTCCTCCCCATCACCTATATCTGGCATTTCTCCCCATGTTATCCCTCCCCAACACCCCACTCTCCACTGTCCCTCCCCCATTTCCCCCCAACAGACCCCTCCCTGTGTCCATGTGTTCTCATTGTTCTCATTGTTCAACAACCGCCTATGAGTGAGAACATGCAGTGTTTGATTATCTGTTCTTGTGTCAGTCTTCTGAAAATGGTGGTTTCCAGGTTCATCCATGTCCCTAACAGAAATCATAAAGCACTTCAAAAAGTAATAAGAGGATCAGAATGCAGCAAAATTAATGCCCCTTCTCATATAATTTAGTACTATATGGAGGATTACGGTTGATTCTATGTCACTTCTGGTATAAAATATTCTAATTCTGTAATAAATTAAGGTTTTTATTAATTAGTATACCTAAAAATAAGTTTCACTAAAGTCATTCATAGAAATGTTAATTACAATTTTATGTCTCACTAATTTTATTAGAATTATTTATCCAGAATTTGCTTACAAATTCATTAAAATGGAAATACTTAAATGAATTAATTAACAGATATATTTATCTTGAAGAAAACTAAGAGATGTGGCAGATAAAACACCAGAAGTTAAACTTCACATACCAAAAAGCAAAAATATATAATAAAGCTAGTCATACAAGTTTGCTTATACATTCTGGGACTGAAATAAATATTTCCTATGGAAACTTAAATTTAAGTTACAACCTGTGGTTTAAATACTGTAATTATTGAAGAACTAATTATGATCACAAAATTATTTTAATTTTTTTATACAATGTTGAAGTTTGGAGGAAAGTGTTTAGGTGTACAGAATGTTTAGTTTAACTTCTGGTGACACAGACTCAGCCATAATTCTCCATATAGTACTAAGTTATATGAAAAGGGGCATTCTGATCCTATTATTATTTTTTTCGAAGTGCTTTATAATTTCTGTTAGTTGGCTATTAGAATTATCGTGATGAAAAGCCTTTACCAAGGTTTGGGACAATTTAAGGACATTTAGGTTGATTTATTGTGCCAGCACCTAAGTTGGGACAGTCCCTTCTGAGCAAAATCCTGGCATAAGGGAAAATTCTTAACCGCGTTTCTTCCCATTAGCTACAGGGGCAGTCCTGTGGATATTTTTCCATACTGGTGACCTCCCTCTCTCTTTCTGTCTAACCATTCTCTAACTGCCTCCTCTCTCATTCCTCCTTCTGGCGTGGTGACTCTAACTCCTGTTAAGAGATAAGGGAGATGACCACTCTGGCTTCTTTAATCGGTGACGGAATGTCATTTGTGTGGCAGTCAGGGCTCCTCCAGACTCTTTCTTGTGGGATTCTGTCTGCATCACCATCAAACTGGCTGTTGTTCAGCCATAACAAAAGAAGAAAATCCTGTCATTTGTGACAGCCTGGATAAACCTTGATGATATTTTATTGAGACAGTAAAATTTAACAAAGGAATGTTTACTAGTAAGTGGGGGAATCATTACATATCCTCTATCATTTTGTTGATAGTACACAAGTAAAAAAAGTTACTTCTGTTAAAGAGTGAAATATTTTTTTGATACTTAAGCTTGAAAAATCATGAAACATTGTTAATAGAAACATACAAATTATTGTTTATTATTATATTATTAACAATATTGGAAAATAGGAAATGTAACAATTGGCCAACAATAGAGGGATGGTTTAGTAAATGTAACATTACGCTTTCACATACTATACATCTATTAAAGTAATGATTTATACCTAAGTCCCCCAACATCGAGATGTGATTGAGAAGAGCAGAAATAAGAAAATCAGAAGTGACCAGAAAGGGGACTGGAAAACCATCACTGTGTAATATTCTGGAAACCATGTTAAAAAAAATTCAAAGACACATGATCAAATAAGCTGAGGACTAAAAATCGAACCCTAGATTTAGCAATATGGCACTAGTTGCTGACCATAACGGATTGATTTATTTTAGAAACTGGGTAGCAAAGCCTGAAGAAAGTACACTCAGGAATGAGAACAGAGATTTAAAATCAGAATGAATATTAGTGCGTAATAGGAATTTGTTCTAAAGTATAAAATTGGTTGATATTTTGAGGACAAACTATCGTAGCATTTTTTCCCTTTTCCTAATGTTGAAAAAAAAATTATAGTTCATTGATATGCCAATGCAAATATTGAGTAGAGAAGGAAATTTATATATAGATGCTGAGAGACAGTGGGTTGATACGGTGTATTTCATAGAGCAGGACAATTATAACAGTATCTAGGGCAAAGGGGAGGAGTGGCTTTGAATAAGAGCAAAACCAGTTTATCCACAATAGTAGAAAATAAGTGTGAGCATATAAACACAGATTTTACTTCCCAAAATATATGAGTGTAAATATTTTAACAGTAAAGTCAACATTGCTTTGATTGTTGGATTAGCAATGTCAAAGGAGATGAGCTGGTGAAAAAAGGCGGTGGTGGGAGACTGCTATACTTGCGATTAAAAGGAGATTGCAGGTACTAACCATGAAAAAGTAGAGTTTTATGTCAGAGGTGTAAAGGGTTGATGGGAGATTGAAGGGACATTGGATGAGAAGTCATAAAGGATCATTAATGGGTTCTGAAGTAACTAAGATCTATAATGAAAATGACAGGGCATAATTTAGGAAATTGTGGATGATGACAACAAAGAAAACTAGATATTGCCGTCTAAGAGTTAAACTGGGTAGTTGGTGTATATGCACCTACGATTCGACAATGCCACAGCAGAAGCAGAGTCTACATGTAGGGCCAGGATAGTGCTTGAAGATACATGAATGCAGTTTATAACAGAATATCTTTTCTAAACTTATGAGAGGTTTGTATGCTTGTCTATATAAAAATAAAATTTGTTTAATTTAAAAATTAGATTTCGGGACATTTTCTCTCAATGCTAGATATGTTTTTAAACACACACATATGTAGAATATACACATGCTCACACATCTAAGTCACATACATATATTTAAACATGTAAATATTGACATTTATGCTTTTTTACATTAATGCTTATATATATATATATATATATGTACCTATAGCTTTTCAAGTGTCGGGTCAGTAACTACAAAAAGAGGTACAAAAAATCATAAAAAATGATTTTCACTCAAGATTATAATTCATTGGAAGACGCTATTTTTAAAATATATTCATGTAATAAGTAAATTTGTAATACAAATTTTCTGAAAATGAATAACATAAAGGCTAGTTGGAGGCACACATAGTAAATATGTGATAAAAATGAAATTATCTGCATTACTGTAGGGCTGATACCAACTTCATTATTCTATTTAGGCTGAAAGAAAGGCATTATTCTATTTAGGCTGGAAAAAAATGAAAATTCAATTCAATGGAGAAGAGTATTTAAATCGTATCTAATAAAGCAGAATATATACACGGAGAAGACCTATTAGCCATGTTGGTAATCATACGAAAGGAAATAATGGCAAGTAGAGATACAACTTTAGGTATATCTAGAGAAATGAGATAGAGATAGTTAATTTTCAGTAACCTCCATGTTCTCATTAAGTAATAAGCTTTGTAATCTCCAGAATTTCACAAAATTGACGTAATTAATAATATCTTAAAGATTCGGGTGACCAAATTACATCAAGCAGCTGTATAGTAAATAGTAAGTTGTGAGATTGGATATTATTTTTGGAGCACTGTTGAATCTCTAAATATATTTTCTTTATAGAACTACTTTCTCTCTGAAATATAGCCATGAATCAGCAAAATAGCTAGATTCTATATAGCGGATTATACTTAAGAATCAATGCAGGACATTACAGAAATATGTAATTGAACCCATGCATGGAGATTAGATTCTAGGGTCAAGAATAATACAGAAACAAGGATCAATAAATTAGATCTTGAGAATATATATGAATATAAATATATATAAATATTTATATATCAAATATAAATGAGTACATATGAATATTAATATATATCAAATACAAATACATGTGTGTATACTTAAGCATTCATTTAATAAACAAATCATAAGAAAAAATAGCAATGAAATTAGTCTTTACCTGAATATTGTGTTTTAATATTGTCTATATTTATAAAGTAATTATATGCAATATATACATTTACAGTACACTAAAGTTTTAACATTTTTAATGTTGGCTTCAGTTAAATTTAGCTAACAATGGTAATGCCAATCAAAATAAAATTATGAACTACATAGCATACAACAGCATGAAATATAATTTCTTTGCTAAAGGTAAAAATTCAAAGAGATTTTTCATAATTGTAACGCTTGTGTAAAGCTTATGTCCAACCCCCTCTGTTCCCATGAAATTGGCAGACATTATGCATTTAATTTTCATTGCTCCCTTTGGTGCTTTGTTGGAGATATGAACAAGTTATGAATTTAGTAAAATTAGTGTGAGCAGTAGGAATTTAATCAATTTACTGTAGACATTTTTCTCTCTGCGTTCATTTCTTTGCCTACTCTCAGCTTTAAACACAGACATTTCACACATTCCATTTTGTTGTTAAGCTATGTAACCTAACAGTCTCACCATTTGAAAAAATAATTACATGTTTAAATTGCAGTGTTTCATTGAAGGGATTAGGCTAGTTTTCTGTGGAGTTTTCTACATTTTAAATTTATCTGATTGTTTCTCATAGTATATCATATGTGGATATAATATATGCCATATGTTATATGTTATAAGATTATATCACCTGGACACACATGAAATAACTGGATTGGGATTTACCAATCCAGTTATTGATACTAGGGTATATCAGTTGGCTAAGGTAGTGACTGCCTTTGTAAATGTGCTTTCACCAGCCCTACAACCTCAATTTGCTAGCATTTTGTACAGTGATATTTTGACATCTTTATAAATTGCCAGTTCTTCAATTATTCTTTATTAATGGGTTTAGCATTTGTGATGACTCATAATTCTATAATTGCATAAAAATTGCACAACAAAAGCTTTCTAATTTCACCATTCATTTTATAACTATTAGCTAGTATTCCATTAAGAAGACTTTTCTTTTGCACAGGGAAAATGTATGTTTTCAACTACAAACAAAAAATAAATGCTAAATTATTCCTTAATTTCAATTTATACAAGTTTATTAATGCTATTTTCATATAATGGGACAAACTTCTTATATTTAAAGTAATTAAAGTTTCTTTAAATTTTATTGCTAGGGCATATTTTGAATTGTTTGATCCATAAACTAATGGAAGGATTTATGGTAATCTCTGCTGGGGCAATCTTACAAGAAATTACAGTCTTGTCATCAACTGATCTCTTTAAAACTCTTCAAAATCCTCCTCAGCAGAGGAATCAAGAAGGCCTTTCCAAATTGGAACCTGATGCTAAAATAACCATTATTCCTATAATATAAAAATATAGCCTTGTTACTGCAAAGTTTTTTGTTGTAATTTTCAGTACGTTACTAGTCACGTGACTTGAAAAAGTCAGGTAAATAGAATGTATCACAAAATAATAAAAGTTATTTATAACAAACCCACTGCCAATATCAGACTGAATGGGCAAAAACTGGAAGCATTCCCTTTGAAATCTGGCACTAGGCAAGGATGTCCTCTCTCACCACTCCTATTCAATATAGTATTCGAAGTTCTAGCCGGAGCAATCAGGCAAGAAAAAAAGAAAGAAGGATATTAAATTAGGAAAGGGAGAAGTCAAGTTGTCTCTATTTGCAGATGACGTGATTGTATATTTAGAAGACCCCATCGTCTCAGCCCAAACTCTCCTTAAGCTGATAAGCAACTTCAGCAAAGTCTCAGGATACAAAATCAAGCGCAGAAATCACAAGCATTCCTATACACCAATAAAAGACAAACAGCCATATCAAGAGCAAATTCCCATTCACAATTGCTACAAGGAGAATAAAATACCTAGGAATACAACTAACAAAGGAGGTAAAGGACCCCTTCAAGATGAACTACAAACCACTGCTCAATGCAATAAGAAAGACACAAACAGATGGAAAAACATTCCATGCTCATGGTTAGGAAGAATCAATATAGTGAAAATGGCCATACTGCCCAAAGTAATTTATAGATTCAATGCTATCCCCATCAAGCTACCAATGACCTTCTTCACACAACTGGAAAAAACTATTTTAAACTTCATAGGGAACCAAAAAAGAGCCCGCATAGCCAAGACAATCCTAAGCAAAAAGAACAAAGCTGGTGGCATCATGCTGCCGATTTCAAGTTATATTACAAGGTAACAGTAATCAAAACAGCATGGTACTGGTACCAAAACACAGACATAGACCAATGGAACAGAACAGAGGCCTACAGAGCAACACCACACATCTACAACAATCTTTGACAAACCTGACAAAAACAAGCAATGGGGAAAGATCCCCTGTTTAATAAATGGAATTTGGAAAATTGGCTAGCAATTTGCAGAAAGCAGAAACTGGATCCCTTCCTGACACCCTCCAATAAAATTAACTCCAGATGGATTAAGGACTTAAATGTAAGACCTAACACCATAAAAACCCTAGAAGAAAACTAGGCAAAACTATGTAGGACATTAGCATAGGCAAGGACTTCATGACTAAAACAAAAAAAGCAATGGCAACAAAAGCCAAAATAGACAAATGGGATTTAATTAAACTTCAGAGCTTCTGCACAGCAAAAGAAACAATCATTAGAGTGAACTGGCAACCAACAGAATGGGAAAAAATTTTGCAATCTACCCATCTGACAAAGGGCTAATACCCAAAATCTACAAAGAACTAAAACAGATTCACAAGAAACAAATGAACCAATCCTAAAGTGGGCAAAGGATATGAACAGACACTTTTCAAAAGAAGACATTTATGCAGCCAAAAAACATATGAAAGTTCATTGGAAAAATGCAAATCAAAACCACATTGAGATACCATCTCAAGCCAGTTACAACGGCAGTCATTAAAAAATCTGGAGACAACAGATGGTGGAGAGGATGTGGAGAAATAGGAACACTTTTACACTGTTGGTAGGAGTGTAAATTAGTTCAACCATTGTGGAAGACAGCCTCAAGATTCAAGGATCTAGAAATAGAAATTCCATTTGACACTCAAAGAATTATAAATCCTTCTGTTATATTTACAATAGCAAAGACCTGGAACCAGCCCAAATTCCTGTCAATGATAGACTGGACAAAGAAAATGTGGCATATATATATACCATGGAATACTATGCAGCCATAAAAAAGATAAGTTCGTGTCCATTTAAAACATGGATAAACCTAGAAACCATCATTCTCAGCAAGCTGACACAAGAACAGAAAATCAAACACTGCATGTTCTCACTCATAGGTGGGTGTTGAACAATGAGAACACATGGACACAGAGAGGGGAGCCTCACATACCGGGGTCTGTTGGGTGTGGGTAGGGGAGGGATAGTGGGAGGGAGGGTGGGGAGGGATAATTCAGGGAGAAATGTCAGGTATAGGCGATGGGGGAATGGAGGGAGCAAACTACCTTGCCATGAATGTACCTATGCAACAGTCGTGCATGATGTGCACATGTACCCTAGAATCTAAAGAACAGTTTAAAAAAACAGAAAAAAAAACCTTTCTAGAGCTAATTTTATATTTGCACGTATACATGATAAAATCACTTACTTCCTGCTGGGCAAAAACATATGTGTGCATATATGTCGTATTTTGAAATTATATATTTTATGCAATAGAATATTACACTCACATGTATATTAAACTTTTTTAATTCTACTGCTGAAAATGTAAAGAAAATCTACTTTGAACGTGGTTTGGTAGTATGCATTAAAGCTTAATATATTCACGCCTTAGAACTCCACAATTAAACTCCTAGGTATACAGTCATCAGAAATGCATATATATTTACAATAAAATGTGTATGAGAATACTACCATTAGTACTATTCATGATAGCCATAAATTAGAAATTAAACAAATGTCCATGAACAACAGAATGAATAAATAAATCACGCTGTATTCACTAAGGAAATATTACACAACAAAAATAAACTAGTTACGATTTTACTGAAATAAATGGGTAGAGCTCACAAATATATGAGAAGCAAAGGCAGAAAACACAACAGAACAAATAACGTATAATCCATTGTATACAAATTTTTCAAACTGTAATATTTATGGTGCTAGGAGTTGCCTCTTGTGATGTCATGACTGAAAGGTGGCACAATGGATAATTCATAATTTGAGTTAGGTTTAGGGTTATGTTTGGGGTCGGATTCTGCTTCTTGACTGAGGGATTTTAACAAATTAATCACAAGTGTGTTTACTTTTTAAAAATTAACCAAGCTCTACAAAGATTGTCCTTTTTTTGTGTGTATTGTATACATTGGAAAATGTGTTAAAAAACTTTATAAAAAATGTCTAATGGTGTTTGACACAGAAAAAATCTTGTAAAATGTGCACATTTTCCACTTTCTTATAAATAAGCTGCGACAAAGACAAACTGAGATGGTCTCTTTGGCCATAGCTTCACTACTTTTGAGGAACACAATTGGTTTCATTTTGCTAGCCCTTTTGTGCTTAAAAAACAAAATGTAATTTATTGATATGCTCTTTCAGTTTGATTTTCTATAGCCAAATCTTATGAATAATGTTAAAATATATAACACTCACTCATTTTGCAACTTAGAAATGGCATTTAAAATACTGGCAGAATTTCATACAGATCATCCTTCCTTTCTTTTTTTTTTTTTTGAGATGGAGTCTTGTTCTGTTGCCCAGGCTGGAGTGAAATGGCACGATCTTGGCCCGCTGCAACTTCTGCCTCCCGGGTCCAAGCGATTCTCTGCCTCAGCCTCCCAAGTAGCTGGGATTACAAATGTGTGCCACCATGCCTGGCTAATTTTTGTATTTTTAGTAGAGACAGGGTTTCACCATCTTGGCCAGGCTAGAGACTATCCTTTCTATCACCAAATCAAATGAGATATCTTGCATAAAACAGATTAGTTTTGAATTTCTCTGTAAATTTTTTGTCAAATTTTAAAAGTTGTCTTATGTTTCCAGCTTTTTAAGTGTTTAAAGTGCAGTTGTCCTCAACAAAGTGTGGTTTAAACTCATGACTAATATAAAAATATGGCCTGTGCTAATTTAAAAGGAGATCTGTAAATTTTATTTGTAGATGTGATTAATGTAGGGAAATTTGCATAGTAATTACTTTTCTAACCATGCATATGCATAGGTGAAACCGCTGATTCTTCCCACTTAAATAGGCATATATGATGATATATATTTGTAATGCAAATATAAATATTAGTAAACTTAAATACTAAAGTAATAATATTTTTATATCTTACATATATACTTCATTATTAATAGAAATCAAATACTTTTGATATTTCAGTTCCTACTGGACTGTTTATATATTCACATAATTTGTTTTAAAAATTGTGTTTTTCTAATTTGTAGGGTGCAAATAAATGTTACCCTATCTGTCACTGATGTACTAAATGATGTTAATTTTTTATAAAAATTTAGAACAGTTATAGAAAAATTTCAAAGTTAGATTTTGTAAAAACAGGTTTATTTGACTCTGGTTTTCAAGTAATCAGAAAGGAGAGGATGGAGAATAAGAAAAACAATATGCGCTTTTAGACATCCACTGCCATTATCTCCGTATAGAATGAATATGGATATAATTTTATTATATAAATATAGACTGTATAGACTATTACATTTAAAAATATTCTATACAACATAGAAATAAAATATTCTATACAACACAGTCTGAGTATTTGCATGCATGTATTTTTGAAGACACAAGTAAACCAATTGGGGCAGATTTACATTAAAAGAAAACATAAAAAGTTAGATCCCTTGAAATTACACATTTTGTTTTCCAACGCACTAGCAATTTTAATTACTAATGTTTTCCATTGACCCAATTTTACACTAATCCTCATGCTATTTAACTTATGCATTGGCACTGTGTATTATTGTATGCTGTTTAAATGTCACATAATCTAATGAAATTACTTCTAAATTTGGTCCCTTTTGACTGCAAAAAATAAACTATTAGTGAAAAAACCTTTAAGTCTTTCAGATTTTCCACTTTACCATGTTTACCAATCACAGATTCTTGATCTTAAATATTCATCAATATGAAGAACATACATGATAAATAATCTCTAAGAGAGATTAGGATGAAATGTAAGTAGTGAAATACTTAAATGGTAAGACATGAAAGATATTACAAATTATCCTTCAAACAAAGATAATAAGAATTAGAGTATTTGACTAAAGTTAACTTACAGTTTATTGGGATCAATTCTGGTAGATAATTTATAATCCATTTTTGTTTATTCTAGAATTATTTCTAAATAAAATTGAAAGGACTCAATTCATTGTTATCCTTGAAATTGGCATAATAAAAGGGAAACAT
Source organism: Cebus imitator (assembly GCF_001604975.1). NCBI lineage: Eukaryota > Metazoa > Chordata > Mammalia > Primates > Cebidae > Cebus > Cebus imitator. The sequence goes on from NW_016107348.1 coordinate 9,433,845, forward strand.
TCTGTAAAACACTGGATATAACAACTCTTACAGATAATATCAATCTATTTTTCTATAAAGATCTCCTATGGTAACATATATATCTTTTAATTACATGTCTTTTAAACTGCTATTTGATACAACTGTATAAATATTTTCACTCATTTTCTAAAGTGTATATTATTACAATTTGACAATCTGCTAAATTACTTAAAAGTTTGTATTTATATGTCTTTGATTTTTCTTTTCCTCATAATCATAACTTTTTTTTTTTTTTGAGGTTTAATTTTGGTCTTGTTGCCCAGGCTGGAGTGCACTGGCACGATCTAGGATCACTGCAACCTCCACCTGCTGGGTTTAAGAAATTCTCCTGCCTCAGCCTCCCAAGTAGCTGGGACTATAGGTGCACACCACCATGTCCAGCTAATTTTTGTAATTTTAGTAGCGATAGGGCTTAACAGTTTTGGCCAGGCTGGTCTCGAACTCCTGACCTCAGGTGATAACCCCACCTTGGCCTCCCAACTTGTTGGGATTACAGCTGTGAGCCACCGTACCCAGCCTCACATCACGACTTTTATTAAAATGGTCGAGTACCTGATATTTTCCTTTTATTTTTTGTAGCTTAAAACCTTTTGTTGGCCGGGCGCGGTGGCTCACGCCTGTAATCCCAGCACTTTGGGAGGCCGAGGTGGGTGGATCCCGAGGTCAAGAGATCGAGACCATCCTGGTCAACATGGTGAAACCCCATCTCTACTAAAAATACAAAAAAATTAGCTGGGCATGGTGGTGCGTGCCTGTAATCCCAGCTACTCAGGAGGCTGAGGCAGGAGAATTGCCTGAACCCAGGAGGCGGAGGTTGCGGTGAGCCGAGATCGCGCCATTGCACTCCAGCCTGGGTAACAAGAGCGAAACTCCGTCTCAAAAAAAAAAAAAAAAAAAAAAAAAAACATTTGTTTAACAGCAATTACAGTGAATTGTTAAAACATAAATTGTTCTGTTTACCCTATTAAAGTTATATGATAGTATGTATTTTTCTCCTTAATTTGTTTCCTTATTATAATTATTAGCATCATTATTTTATTTACATTAAGTATTTGAAGCCATTCCCTGCATGGTGTGAGGCAGAGCTTGCTTGACACTGCTGAATCTCAGAATGTCAGGTCCTCTCGTCTAGTCTTTCCTGTTTTTATTGCAGCACTATTCCTAACAGTCAAGCTGTGGAATCAGCCTAAGTCTCCACTAATGGATGAATAAAGACAATGTGGTACATATACACAATAGAATGTTATTTATCTATAACAAAATGAAACCCTGCCATCTTCAGCCATATGGATTGAACTGGAAGACATTATGTTAAGCAAAAAAAAAGGCACAGAACACAAATATTTCATGTTCTCACTCATACCCGGGAGCTAAAAAAAAAAAATTGATCTCACGTAGATAGAGGCTGAATGTTGGTTACCAGATGCTGGGAGGACTAGAGGAGAGGGAGTAATGAAGAGAGGTTGGTTAATGGACACGTAATTCAGTCAGATGGAAGGAGTAAGTTCTAGTGTTCAATCACAGAGTAGGGAAACTGTTTTTCCAAATAGCTAGAAGAGAAAATTTAGAAAAACTTCCAACACAAAGAAATCATAAATATCTGAAGTGGTAGATATCCCTCTACCATGATTTCACCATTAGACATTGTATGTATATATCAAAAAATTACATACACCACAAAAACATGTATAATGACTATGTATCAAGAAAAAAAGAGAAAGAAAATAATAGTATAGAAGCAATCCAGGCTGTCCTAATCAGATGCATCTTTGCCTATCCAGATTAGACTATAAACTCTGTTAGTGAAAAAAACCTAATCTGCCTTGTTTACTGCTTATATTGATAGAATGCATGAGTGAATACATAGAAATACATTCTTTACAGGTAAAGTTTAATCTTATTAAGAATGATGTCTGATTTTTTTACAAGTATATTACTATGTCAAAGCTCACCTGATTATTTTCGTGTCTTTGAAGTGTGTGTATTAAATAAATATAATGGAAGTTATTTAAAATGTATTAGGAAGTCAGCTTTTATTTCCAAAATTTAAAATTTATGAAGGATTATTACAGAACCTCCTTATATAATGTTTAAATTTATTTTAGCAAAAATGTTTATCCTACAGCAATATCTTTACAAAGTACGAGTTTTAAAAGAAATTTAGAAGGTAGAAATAAAATAGTTTAATGTATAATTATTTTACTACTAATAATGCAGGACTGATTAAACAACCTACAAATGTTGACATTGATTTCTCAATTTAGTATCCTCGCTGTAAGCTATTTCAACTTCAACTTTTATTTTAGATACAAGGGATACATGTGCAGATTTGTTGCATGAGTATGTGGTACTCAGGTAGTGAGCATAGTGCTCACCAAGTAGTTTTACAACCTCATCATCCTCCCTACCTCACCCCTTTGGTAGTCTGCAGTGTCTGCATCTGCTTTTCTCATATTTATGTCCATGCATGCTCAAGGTTTAGCTTCCACTTGTAAGTGAAAATTTGTGGTATTTTGCTTTCTTTTTCTGCATTACTTCATTTAGGATTATGGCTTTCAGCTCATTCCATGTTGTTGCAAAGGACATGATTTCATTATTTTTCATGACTACATAACATAATATTCCGTTATGTATATGTATCACACTGTCTTTATCCAATTTACAATTGATGGGCATCTAGATTGATTATATGCCTTTACTATTTTGAATAACACTGCAGTAAACATAGCAGTGCATGTGTCTTTTTGATATAATAATCTACTTTCCTTTGGATATATATACAGTAATAGAATTGTTGGGTCAAATGGTAGCTCTGTTTAAGTTCTTTGAGAAATCTCTGAACTGCTTTCCACAGTGCTTGAACTAGTTGACATTCCAATCATCAGTGTATAAACATTCCCTTTTGTCCTCAGCCTTGTCAGAATCTGTTATTTTGAAAGTTTTAATAATAGCCATTCTGACTAGCATGATATAGTCTTTAATTGTGGTTTTGATTAGCATTTCTCTGATGATTAGTGATGATTAGCATTTCTTCATATGCTTTTTAGCTGTGTGTTTGTCTTCTTTCAAGAAGTGTCTGTTCATGTCTTTTGCCCAATTTTAATGGGGTTGTTTGCTGCTTGTTAATTTATAGCTATTCTTATCATTAATATGATAGCAAAAAGTAGAAATATAATCATATAAGATACGTTAATTTATTGAAGGTTTCACACTGAAAAAAAGTCTTATTATCCGCCATATCAGCTCCAGTTTATCAAAATTCCAATATAAACCTTTCTGAGGGGTCCCAGATCTTTCTGTCTCCAAGGTCATTTCATGGTGATATTCTTTTTCATGAAGTCAAATTTCCCTGAATACCCTTGGGGCTTTTGGACATATATTGATGCCTGGGCAATGAAAAACAGTATTTGTTCCAGTCTTTGCAGCCTGGCCTTGTTTGTGTTAGTCCTTATTTAGAAGATCTTCCAGAAATTCAGAGTACTGATTATTGACTTCCCATAGACTATGGTCACTGCAGCTATTTGAGCCCTTGCGGGCACCCTAGGCTCAAGCTTGTGGTGACTCTTGCAGCCTGAGGCACATAGTCCCAGTGAACTTGGGGAAGGTAAGAACACAGACAGGCCTTTGGCCACTACAGCTGATGTCACATCCAAATCCCACAGTATTCCCGATCGACACATCACTGGGCCTCACTCAAGGACCACACCTGCTCTGGCCTGTCTGCCCGTGAACTTTATTCAGGCAGGGCCTGAGCCTTCTTTTGTTGCCATTGGGCCAGTTCAGCTTTGTGTCTTCCTAGAAATTTGTTCATGTTATTTAGTATTTTCTTTTAATTATTTTTAATTTTTACAATACTGATAGTGATGTACTCATCTTTATTGCTTATATTAGAATTTGAGTCTCTTCTCCATTTTTTTCTTGCTTACTCTAACTAGAAATTTGTCAATTTTGTTATTTTTCAGAAATTTAATTTTGGCTTTAATTTTCTCTTTGGCTTTCTATTTTCCCATTAGCTTCACTTTCATTCTTAGGAAATGTTTTTCTTTATTAAAATGTATTAACATTTTATTTTGCTTAATTAAAATTTAAGTTGAATTTAGAGCATCAAATGTCCTTTTACATGAAAGTAAAATAATAATTGGGGAAACAGTGGGTTCCTAAATATTTTAGTGGGAAATATTTTGGTATAAAATAAGCATCCATGTACCTCTATTCTTTGATGCCCACATTCACTGAACCAACTTAGTCAAAATAGGTAGACTCTAATCCCTTATCTTGTGAGTTTGGTCTTGCCTTGCTTGGAGGCTGTATTAGCCTATTCTCATTCTGCCAATAAATACATACCTGAGACTGGGTAATTTACAAATGAAAGAGATTTAATGGATTCGTAGTTCCAAAAGGCTGGGAGGCCTCAGGAGACTCACAATTGTAGAAAAGGAGGAGCAAAGACACATCTTACATGGCAGCAGACAAGAGAGCATGTGCAGAGGAACTGCTTTAAAAAAAAAAAAATCAGATCTCCTGAGAGTTATTCACTATCACAAGAACGGAATAGGAAAATCCCGCTACCATGATTGAATTAGCTCCCACTGGGTCACTCCCATGACATGTAGGGATTATGGGAGCTATCATTCAAGATGAGTTTTTGGTGGAGGCAGAGCCAAACTATATCAGAGACCCTCTAATAAATTTACTTGTTGTAGTTACTTTTAAGCATATCAGTTTACTTTATGTCCCATTTTCAACCAGTTATTGTACCTGAAGAAGTTACTAGAATCAGATTCCATGATACTTAGGTAAATAAGTTAATTATATCATTTGATAAGTCATATACATATATATTCATATAAATAAGTATAATCCATTTTTACTTTATTCAAGGAAGATAAGGCTTTGTATGCTTTGTGTAAAATATGCTGTCATATTAACTCTCCAGATTAAAGAATAAATTGACTAATGGAATATACTTTAATTTCACATATATCTCTAGTAACAGAAATATAATCCTAGTACTTGTTTTAGTAAATTTATCCATTTAAATTAAGATATTACTTCCCTCCTCAGGATGCTGAGGTAGGAGGATCGATTGAGCTTGATGAGGTTGCAGTGAGCTAAGAGCATGCCACTGAGCTCCAGCCTGGGTGACAGAAAGAAATGTTTCCTCAAACACAAGCAAACAAAATAATTTTACTTGATTAGCAATGGCAGAATTTATCTTATTGTGATGATAATTCATTAGTTTACCTGAAATGAGCATTAGCTAATACTCTATTATAAAATCATATAGCACCAAAATAAAGCAATAAAATTTAGAGAGTTAAAAAATTGTTTTATTGATTAGAGACTTCAAATGTTAACACTGTGAAGTCAAGAGTTTTTGTTTTTTGTTTTGTATTTAGAATATTAGCAGATGTTACTAAATAAGGTGAATCATAGGGAAAGTTGTTCAGTAATACTTTTACATTTCATTTTTAAATAATCTGAGTTTATGTGTCAGGTCTAAAGCTTGTTGATGAATGTGTGTCAGGGCGAAACCTTTTCAATGAATGCTCTACATTTCTATTTGTATCCAAATATTTTGATATCTTGTAGACAGGCCAAGAAAATCTGCAGATATGTAAGCCATTGCACAGAATGTTAAAAAAAAAATACAATTTTTTTGTTGTTTGTTTTATTAGATGGAGTCTGGCTCTGTTGCCCAGGTTGGAGTTCAGTGGCCTGATCTCAGCTCACTGCAAACTCTGCCTCCCAGACTTATGCTATTCTTCCACCTCAGCCTCCCAAGTAGCTGGTACAATAGGAGTATACATCAAACCTGGCTAATTTTTGTATTTTTAATAGAGGCAGGATTTCACCATGTTGGTCAGGCTGGTCTCGAACTCCCGGCCTCAGGTGATTCACCTGCCTTGGCCTCCCTGAGTGCTGGGATTACAGGCATGAGCCACTGTGCTGCCCTTATTGAGTCTTTTAAAGTGTGGTTTATAAAGTGTGCAAACTATTGTAAAAGTCTACTCCACTTATGAGTAATTACATATATAAGGCATCTTTATTGTTTACATACTTTATATTTTTTTTGGAAATGTATATTAAATATCAAAATTTCTGAATTCTACTGTTGCATTTGACATTGTTAAACATTGGACATACTGTATAATTATAAGCAAGTAAATTTAATGACTACATACTATTAATTTTCCTTAACATCTGACACAAAAAGTTAATTTACCTTTTCTGTTTATCTATCTATGACCTATCTATATCTATCGATCATCTATCTACCTACCTATCTTCTTCTTTTTCTAGTGTCTTACTATTTTCTTATAAGTAGCCATTACTTTTATTGCACTATCAAAAAACTATAGGGAAACGACACTCCAACAAACATGTATGCATGTGTTATTTAGTGATATAATATAATTTTTAAATTCTAAATTTATTTCTAATTGTCAAATTTTATCTGGACTTGATTTCTAAAAATACCTTAAATAGAAAATGTCACAATATTTGATACCTGTATTACCGTAGATGATGATAAAATTCATTTGGGATTTTTCTCAATTTTAGGGAAAGTTTCTCTTTAATGTAAGTAAAAACAGAAGTTTACATAATCTGAGAGCATGCATGTATAGGTCTCTGTGGAAAAGTTATTTTATTATTATAGACATTAAGAGGATCTTTTGAGAATATTCAGACTATATATTATACTGATAAACTTTTTCCATGCTTGTTACAAATGGCGAAGCAAGCAGATTGAATATTTTTAGATATCTCATGGTGAGCAAATTTCAGGGAATAAAGAAGGGTCTTAAGAAGGTGGAGGCAGCTGGTACAATTATCATTATCATGACTACAGACGCACTGGCTACTAAGAGAGATTCATAATTATGCCTTCATTCTTTGTTTTTATCTCCTACAGTAATCCAATTTCAAGAAGGTATCAAAGTGTCAGGAAAGTCAGGAGAGAATATGAACCAGTAGTATGAAAACTAAAGACGTACAGCCATCCAGCTGCTTGTCTTCTGATGCCATTAACCCAGATTAACAGTACAAGTAGTTAACAGATAATTAGTTAAATTCAGAACAGCAGGTATAAGAAAAATAATATTGTGGAAATAGGCTTTATCTGAATTATTATTCATGTTCCCTTCTGTTTGTTCTTGATGCTGTCCAAATCGGTATACTCAAGGCATCTAGTTGCATTGATGAGGAATTGAGGTGTTATTTAATTAATCACCACACTCTTCATCCTTACTTAAAAGGTAGAGTCACAAAATCATGTATCGAAACTCATGCTTTAATCAAGTATGATTTCCTACCCATTCTGTCCTCTTATTCTTTCCAGAGTAGTGAATATCCTTATTGCATAAATTTAGCACACAGTTAGACAGGTTCCATAGTAAAATAAAATGGAGACAGAATAAGTCAATACTAAATCCTTCATCAAATATAGCAAAGTCATTTTATAATCTTCTAAAAAAATGATTTTAGTGTTTTCATTTGCTTTTGCTTTTGCCTCACTGTTCTACATGTCTAATCTGTAAAAATCACATGATACTCTCCTTTATGGTGAGCATATTTGAAGGTGATGTATACCCATTCCTTCTCTGAAAAACCAACATAACTAGAATTTTGCTATAATTCTACACTGTGAAATACATATAGGCAGTGCTATTCTCAGGCTTAATTGTTGCTTCTAAATTCTCCAGGTACTAATATTTTGGGCAATACAATTGATAAAACCTTTCAGTTCTTTCTTGCCTTGAAAATTTCCGCTATGAAAATAAATTAATCTGCTTATCAAAAACACCCATGTGTCAGTATTAGGATGAAACTTTTTGAAAAAGGGATGTACATGGTTTCAGTTGCCTAAATATTCAGAAATTTATAGTATGCTTTATATAGCTTTTCATAATTTATCATAGTTAGAAATATTTAACTGAACATAATTGTATTTAGTTTTATTAAATACCTACTAGTGTAATGTATTTTTGTTTTAATTAATATTTTAAAATTTCAAGTATAAATGATACTTGCTTATTTTATATGATATTTAAACATGAACACTTATTTTACTTTTTTTATTGGAATAAGCAAATTTACCCTATTACTCATTTTTTGTGCTGTGCATTTAATATTTTTATGTATTTTTTTCAATTTTCAGCTAGTTTGTATTGCTGTATTTAAAACCACCACAGGAGGGAAGAAATGGGAAATTGTTCAATAGATAAAGAGTTACATTTTTGCAAGATGAAAAGTTTCTTGATATCTGTTACACAGCAATGTAAACATAATTAACCCTTATTATCTGTACATTTGGAGTGGTAAAAATGGTAAATTTTGTATAAATTTTTTTATTATAATTTTTTGAAAACATCATGTTTAAATTATGAATAGTAAGTTGTTCCTTTGTTTAATATTGAAAGGGTTCACATCAATAAGAAAATCGCTAATGTGTCAGTAAGAGTTAGTTGGTTTATCATTTATTATATACGCAGTCAATGTTGGAAAAATTCAGACTCACCAAGTTCCCTTGTCTAAAAGAGGCAATGGGAGATAATTAAACTAAAGAGCTTCTGCACAGCAAAAGAAACTATCATTAGAGTGAACCAGCAACCAACAGAATGGGAAAAAATTTTTGCAATCTACTTATCTGACAAAGGGCTAATATCTAGAATCTACAAAGAACTTAAACAAATTTACAAGAAAATAAAACCATCAAAAAATGGACAAAAAATATGAACAGACGTTTCTCAAAGGAAGACATTTATGCAGCCAACAAACATATGTCAAAAAGCTCATGATCTCTGGTCATTAGAGAAATGCAAATCAAAACCACATTTAGAGAAAATCTCATGCCAGTTGGAATGGCAATCATTAAAAAGTCAGGAAACAACAGGTGCTGGATGGGATGTGGAGAAATAGGAACGCTGTTACACTGTTAGTGGGAGTGTAAATTAGTTCAACCACTGTGGAAGACAATATGGTGATTCCTCAAAGATCTAGAACTAGAAATACCATTTGACCCAGCAATCCCATTACTGGGTATATGTCCAAAAGATTACAAATTGTTCGATTATAAAGACACATGCATACATACGTGTGTTGTGGCACTGTTCACAATAGCAAAGACTTAGAACCAACCCTAATGCTTATCAATGATAGACTGGATAAAGAAAATGTGGCACAAATACACAGTGGAATACTATGCAGCCAGAAAAAAGGATTAGTTCACGTCCTTTGAAGGGACATGGATAAAGCTGGAAACCATCATTCTCAGCAAACTGACACAAGAACAGAAAACCAAACACCACATGTTCTTACTTATAAGTGGGTGTTGATCAATGAGAACACATGGGCACAGGGAGGGGAACATCATACACTGGGACCTGTCAGGAGGTGGAGGGCTAGGGGAATGATAGCAGGGGCTGGGGGGATACAGGAGGAATAGCATTAGGAGAAATGCCTAATGTAGATGGCTGGGTGATGGATGCTGCAAACCACCATGGCACATGTATACATATATAACAAACCTGCACGTTCTGCACATGTACCCCAGATCTTAAAGTATATATATGAAAAGTAGGACATTTATCACAGAAAATGACAAGAATTTAAAAATATGTGAATGTTTAAAAGAAATGATCAGTATCACTAGGGCTTCAGGGAAACAATCACTCTTTACACCAAAATTATTAGAGTGAAACATCATGCAGAACAAATTCCCTGAAAAACATATACTTTTCATTAAACCATACATGATAAACCAGAGAAATCTTACCCACTAGATCCAAATTACTTATAGAAATCTTAAAAAGTAACTAAAATGAATAACAAAGACAAAAACTTGTAAATTTCCACAAAACTTATAGAAAATATATTTTACCTCACTATCACAAAAAAATTTTAAGTATACTTCTTTTGTCTCCATAATTGATATATTTTTAAAGGACATGCATATTGAGAAAAATTAGTGGAAGATGAATTATCACATACTTTTCATAAATTTGAAAACATATAACCTCTCTAGAAACCTTTTTTTAAAAACACAGCTAATAACTCTGTATTTGTTTAAACCACTTTGCAAAAGAGACACATGATACTTGTGGATTAGACAACCAAAGATACATGAAATACTGTGGCCCAGGCCAAGTAGAAATACACATCCCATACTCCTTTGTCTGTAGATACGCCATAGTCAGGGGAGATAATCAGTTCCAGTTTATGACGTCATTAAGTGAGTCATATTCCTTTCATTTTATCTCTCTGCCACCATTTCCAAGAGTATTTTCATCTTCATGAACAAGGCTGGTTCATCATCACATCTCTGCAATAAGGAGAGAAAGGGGATAGAGGACCAAGTGAGTAAAGTCTTAAGGCCAAGATCCAGTAAAGTCATTTATCATTTTGACTCATACTTTATTGTTACAATCTTTGTAACATAACCATAGTTATTGGAAAGTAACACTATGCAATTAGTCCCCTAGCTGGCTGTCTAGTTAAAATAACTTTTATTATTAGCTTTATTGTTAATGAAAGTTTATTCACTTTCGATACATTCTACTTGAAGATTGCCACATCCAGAAAGCTTTCCCGGTCATAGTTCTTAAATTTACAAAATGCCTTAATATATTTAATTTTGCCTATCTTCTTAATTTTCTCTCTTATCATCAATTCAATGGTAATTAATTTGATGTCATCTGAAACCTGCTATTTTGGTATACGGATTGGCTTGCAATCATTATCTGGATAAATAAAAACAATGCAATGCATTTCAAAACATTTCTGAGCAAAACAACTGTATTTGGTTGCAGGCAAAACTTTTGCTTTTATTAATAGAAATAGATGCAATTTTTCTTTTATACTAAGGCCTGAAATGTGATACTCTCACAAATATTTTATTGCAGCTTAGAAAGTATTACTCTTTTAGCAAATGTCCTACAAGAAAATAGCAACTACAAAACACCAGTTCCCTTCTTTGAAATTTACCACTCATTGGGATCTTTGCCTTACAAGTTCTATTTGCTTATAACACAAAAATGTTTGTGTTTATGTGTCTGTTCTAGCTTTATTTGTTCATTGCTGGAGAAATGATCTACCAAAAGCTTATCCAGTATAGAGAACTAGAAATTTCAAAGATGAAATAGTTTATAATCTGATAATCAAGTAATTAAGTAATTATATAAATCAGGAATTTTAAAAAAGCATCTTCTATTACTAATAGCAGTTATTCAGCATCAGGAAAAACACTTTTATTTTGCAGGTAACTTTCATGAACACTACCCAAAATTTATCTTAGAAAGACCCCAATAAAAGAAGACAAAACTCCATAAGATTGTTTTGTGGCCATATTTTTCGTTAAGAAAAAGCAGAATATGTTCAAAACACTCACTGTGCTCACTTTCTACTATGCTTATCAGAATGACAGATACACATTGAAAAGACAAAAGGGGAAGCAATTGAACTTTATTAGTAGTAGATGTAGTGATAGTAGTTACTTCAGTCAGAAAATGTTTCGTAAATCCTTTAGCTCAAAATTATACACAAAAGAGTCAAAGATAATTTAAGAATATCAAATGGTAATTTTCGTACCAAATAAAAGTGAATATGATAGCTTAGGTTTTCTATTTGTGATTTTAATAATTTTTAAAATTAATTTTAATGAGAATAATATATACATAGTTGATTATATTATTTTAGCAGATATTTGTTTATAATGCATTTGTGTGAATGTATGTATGTGGAGTGTGTGTCTGTGTGAAACAAATTTACCTGGCAAATAATAAGAGATTTCATAAAAATGGGAAAGTCTAATCAACAACACCAGTCATCACAACAGCCAATTAAAAAAATTGTGCATGCCAACATGATAAATTACCCACATGTTCCAAAGAATAAAATCAACTGCATGGTTCAATTTTTTATCTCCACTAAGATGAAACATCTAGATACCATATTAATTATCATAAGATTCTAATTACGTAAAAATAAACATCCAATAAGACTCAGATGCAAGATCCATATATCATAATGACAGAATAATGAGTTTGACAATGCTGGTCATGAGAAAGTTAATGTGTATATCATTTCAAAAAATACTTTATATTTAAAACATTCAATCTATGTTAAAGGTATAATCTTAAGTACTTGGAGCTTACAGCTTGCTCAGGGTTGGAAAACATTGAATAAGTTGTGTTTTTCCATGACTTGACATAAATCAATTGGTTGACACCCAGATTCTGAAATAAAAGTTGTTTCGATATAATTTACCTTTTCATTGGATTTCTAGAGCCTTTAAAAGATTTTTTAAATATCTGGTAAAGTGATTTCCACACTTAAAATATTAAGCATAATGTGTTTAATCAGTACAATGTATTATATTTGTTCTATACCCCAGTGATAGAGTACTGTGCAGATATTTACCAATATTGGGATATATTCAGGATATAGTGAGTGAAAAAAAGGTGTCACACAGTGTATATAGAGACAGGTAGATTGGTGGATATGAACAAGGCTGGGAATTAGTAATGTCTATATTTAATTTAAATTATACTCATTCAAACAGAAGAAAAAACTAAATTTAAAATAAACCTAGAAAAGAGGAACAAGACTGAAATAAAATGTTCTAGAGATTTAGAATCTTTCTCTTTATTTCTGGATATTATGTATTACAACATAATAATATGATAACTGTACACTTTAATTATAGAGTAATTCATTCTGTGCTAAAATCAAAATGACATGGGAGATTTTTATAGATGTTACTGGCAATATAGTCGAATAAATGTCCCTATGTCTCATCTCTACCATGAAGACAGCCAGAACAATAAGTAAAGACTATATTTTAACTATAATAATTGAAGGAGAGTGCTGGAGTTTATCAGAGGAATAACAGAAATGCTTGTGAGCACAGAAACTCAGGATGACCAAATAAAAAATAAAAGAACATGCCAACCCCATACCCCTACCAGCATCAGCTGCAGAACAAGAGGAACTTTTCTCTACAGTAAGGAGATAACTAAATGGGTCCTAAATCCCCCATCGAAACCTTGAAGACCTGCAAACCTCTCCACTGGGATCCACTGTAGTTCTCACAGACACTAAGCCCAGCTGTTGAAGCTCTTGGAGTTTACATAGCTGTGCTCCCCAGAAAGAAGACAGCATATGCCCTGTCTAATGCAGCATGCATGACAACTACGCTACATCATCTTGGAATCGGACTACATCTTGAGTGTGCCTTGCTGCAGGGGTGAGCAGCCATGGCAATTGTTCATCCCTGAGGCTAAGCCACCACCAAATCAGTCTAACCTAATGACCTCACACCCCCAAGCTAAGCTTTAAGCAGCTGTAAAGCCCTTCTCCCTGGGGAACCTAGTGGAGATGGAGCATCACACCTTTCCTACTATTACTTCTCAGGTTAGAGCTGAATCAGGAACCTGACTCCTGGGAAAACAACTCCTGCTCTTAGCCACTCAGAGAAGTCATGCTTCCCAGTGATGAATTTGAAGCAGCACCCTGTATTGCAGTGAAAATGTGCCTGGCCCACCAGGACAGTGAAGCTCAAAGACCTGAAATGAGGTAACGTTGCTGGAAAACTGGTGCTCGCTCTGAACTGATAGCTGCACATACCAGGACTGAGCTAACATAGTACTCTGTGTCCCAGGGAAACAGCAGTGACTGAGTAGAAATACCTCACATAAGCTGATATGGCTTCCCTGCCATATTGCTTCTTGAGAGCTAGGCTTCACCATTAAAGTATGAGATGTTGAGACATTTCTCCCCCCAGGAAATAAAGTCATCAATGTACTGTTTGCTAAAAACCCCCAGGTCCCAAACAACAGTAATATTCACTGCTGCTATACCTGGACACAGAGAGTTTGACATTGGCAAGTCTCACCATCCCAGGGTATAGAGTCACTACTACATGGTGCTTTATCCCCACAAAGTTGCAATTGAGCCATATTAGCTTATGTTTCTGAACTGAAGTTGTACCCTACTCCCTGAGACTAGACCTCAAGAGCACCTCTTCTCTGGAGTTTGATCAGTGCTATGGCTCATAGGGATAGAATCACAGCTCTTAGGTTCAAACTGTTACAAAACGCTACAGAGTTACAAATTCTCACTCTGTAGGCAACCTACAGCCAATTGTACCACAGAAAGAAAGCCTGTGCTCATACCAGATCCAGGTGCTGCAATGGTTTTGCAAGACCCCAAGCCTAGGATTCTGGCCCCATAGTTGTTCTTTATACCTGTACCTGGAACCCATCACTGTTGCAGCTACTTTAAGACTGTGTCAGAGCTGACATTGAGAGGGAAACCCTCAGATAAATCTAACCATTTTGGAGAAAATGAGAATAGACCCCAAGAGCCCTTGACACCTAAGACTTGAACCTATATGGCCATCACCACTGCTGCAAACTTTAGCAGTCTATGCCATTGATGTGCCCATAGTTATTACTGACATAGCTCAAGAAGTTTCATGAAGCCTACCACTGCACCTATTCAGAAAGAGTCACTACACCATTTCCAACTGGCATACCAAAATCCAACTTCAGGTGAATTTACCAGATGCACAGATATTAACACAGGGACACAAGAAACATCAAAAATCAAGGAAATATGTCACCACCACAAGAAAAATAGTAATTCTCTGGTAATTAACCCTAATGAAAAGGAAATCAACAAAATGCTGGAAAAGGAATTCAATATAATGATCTTAGGGAAACAATGAGAAATAAAAAATACAAATAGACAATTCAATAAAATCAAGAAAATGATCATATGAACAAAAAATTCACAGTGATAGAAATTATTAAAGAAATGAAACAAATACTGCAGCTAAAGATTTCAATAAATAAAAAATAACAGAGTGCTTCAAAGGCAGACTTCATTAAGTGGAATAAAGAATCACTGACTTGCAGAAATGTTATTTAAAATTACCTAGTCAGAGGGAAAAAAAAAGAAATAAGAATGACAAAGAATGTAGAAATCCTAAAAGGCTTATGGAACAGCATTATGTGAATAGATATTCAGCAAGCTTTGGGTGAGACCCAGCACTATGCTGGCTTCAGCTCTCTCTGAGCACAGTCGTAGCGGTGGTGGCCACAGGGTTGCTTATGGTACTCCTCCCCCAGGATTAGTTGGCTTAGAACAGAGAGAGAGAGATTGTATGTTTGCAAGACAATAGGGAAAGAAAACAGGATTTTTTGCCTGGTAATCAAGAGAATTGTCCCACATTCTGTCCAAGACCGTCAAGGTGGTACTTGTACAAGTCTACAAGAATCATGGTATTAATGGGATAGAGGTTTTCCCTAAAGCAGACACAGCTTAGCTCACAAAACCAAGTCCATTCAAATGTCTGAATGAGGATATTATAACGCTATAACTGTGATATATGCAAACTACTCATCATAATACAAAAACTAAACAATGAACTAATCAAAAATAATAATTACAACAACTTTTCAAGACATAGTAAGTATAATAAGACATAAATATAAACAATGAGATGTTAAAAAATAGGGGAATAAAGTTAAGATGTAGAATTCACATTAGTTTTCTTTTTGCCTGTTTGTTTGTGCAAATAGTTTTAAGCTGTTATCAGGTTACAATAATGGGTTATAAGATAGTATTTGTTAGCCTAATACTAAGGTTTCAGGTTTGGTAACCTCAACCCAAAAAACACAAAATGGATACACAAGAAAATAAAAAGTGAGGCATTAAATAATATCACGAAAGAAAATCTCCTTCACTGGATGAAGACAGGAAGGAGTCTATGGATTGAATGCAATCTTTATTAAAACATCAATGACGTTCCTCACAGAAATAGAAAAAACAATTCTAAAATTTATGTGGAACCAGAAAAGGCCTAGACTAGCCAAAGCTATTCTATGCAAAAAGAACAGAGCTGGAGGAATCACGTTACCTGACTTCAAATTACATTACAGAACTATAGTAATCAAAACAGCACAGTACTGGCATCAAAACAGATACACAGACCAATGGAATAAAATAGAGAAGCCAGAAACATATTCACACATGTACAGTGAACTAATTTTTGACAAAAGTGCCAAGAACATACATGAGGAAAGGGCAGTCTCTTCAATAAAAAGTGCTGAGGAAGTTGGATATCTACATGCAGAAGAATGGAACTAACTCCCTATCTCTCACCATATACAAAAAGAAAATCAAAATGGATTGAAGACTTAAATCTAAGACCCTAAATTATGAAACCATTACAAGAAGATTTTCAGGGAAATTTCAAGGACATTGTTCTGGGCAAAAATTTCTTCAGAAATACCCCAGAAGCACAGGCAACCAAAGCAAAAGAAACAAATGTGATCACGTTAAGTTAAAAAAACCTTCTGCATAGCAAAGGATATTATCAACAAAGTGAAGAGACATCCCAGAATGGGTAAAAATTTGCAAACTACCTATCTGACAAAAGATTAATAACCAGATTATTAAAAAACACATAGTTTTCAATATGACAAAACATAGTTTTCAATATGACAAAACTATATAAATGTAAATCTTGTAAATGCATTGTTTTGAATTTAATCATTCTTTGATATGCTATTTTTCTCATTTGTTGTTTTGTCGTCTAGAAGCTAAAATGAATATTTTCAATTTATTCTCTTCATCTCTATGAGTGTAATCTGCCTGCACAATCACAGGTAAAATAGAATGTAGGAAATATTAATGAGAAAATATGCTTTTATGATTACCTAATCTCTTTAAGAAAGAAGAGTTAACAAATAATGATAGAAACTCTATCTGTATATCACTGGTTGAAAACAAGGATGGTTTATCTTTAAAAGGAGAAATTTAACTTGTAGAGAAAATAATTAATGTCTTATGTCTCAACTTACTTGCCGAAATTATAGTATATTTGTATACTATAAATGAGGTGATGAACATCCTCATTTAGGAAAAGACAGTCATTCTATTTACCCTCTGTGATGAAACTATTAGTCACTACTACATATTGACTTTTTTCTGATTTTTCTTATCAAAAAATATAATTGGTAGGAATTACTTAGAAAGAACAAGGGTTAATTACATAAATAAAATTAGAAGAATGGTTTACAAATATTTGTGGCCATTATAAATATTCATTATATAAAGTCTCCTTTGGCAAATTAAATCTGCAATACTATAACTATGTATTTGCAACTGTGGTTGATGAAGCTTTTGGAATATACAAAAAGAATTTAATATTATTTTTACATATCATACTTTCATCAACATTATGTTGTATATTATTCCAGAATGTCTGACACATACATGATTTAATTACTTGTAAAAGAACTTAGGAGGGAAATGTTTATAACTGTTTTCATAAAAGCAAAAGTGGTCGGGTGCGGTGGCTCACACCTGTCAGCAATTTGGGAGACTGAGGCTGGTGGATCACTTGAAGTCAGCCTGGCCAGCATGGTGAAACCCCATCTCTACCAAAAATATAAAAAATTAGCTGGGTATGGTGGTAGATCAGAGATTTTAGACAAGTCAGGAAACTTTCTTACAATCCTGGGCACAAACTTTCTTTTGATTGTGGTTTAATTGATCCACATTATGCTGTGAATTCTGTGAGAGAGACACCTTGTCTAATGTGACCACTATTGTGTCTCATTTTTAATATACTCATTAAATATACTCAAATATATCTTGAATGTATGAATAAATTATCTAATTTGCCAATCATAATATATTCCACCATTGTAAGTATAGAAAGAAGTAACCAAAATTAATAGGAAAACCTTTTTAATTTTTGGTATGTAATATTTTACTTAGCTAATGCATGTGTAAAAATTTTTAGTAAAATTAATTAAGGTATCCACCTCATTTCTCAATTTCTTATCAAAATTCAAGTGAAAAAAAGCCTTTTACTTTTATCTATAATCTAAGAGATAATGTTTATACTTTGCTGTTTTGAATATAAGATAGATTGGAAAAGCAGAGGCCTATTTTCTAAATGTATTATGAACAATTATAGCTGTCTTAAGTTTATGACAGTACATTATTTCATAGGAGCATATCTCAAGTTCACATTTTAAAACTTATTTCTTATATAGTAATTTTAATTTCTAAGGTCAAATGTAAGTAGCTTTACAGATAACAAAGTTGAAGAAAATAAACATTTGCTTTTAAATAAATCATTTCCCCAAAGTAGATAACACCATTTTTTAAATGCATAAACCTCAATATTATAAATGGAGAAATGGCATCCTAATAATTGTTTATACCAAATAATTATGTATTTTTTAAGCCTTTGGTGTAGATAGAAACATGGTTTAACTTCATAAGTATATCAAATAACATCATATAAATTTTATACCATTTTAGTTGTATAAAATATCTTTGCTAGTTTAAATTAATATGATATTGTCTTCTGCTAACTACTGAAAATATAACTTTTTCTAGGCACTTGAATTAGAATCAATATTTACTTATTTGTGAACAATTAGCTGATGGTTTTACTACCTTATGGAAGCATATTTTCATTAAGTTTGAGTGAATTATAATATCATCGTCACTGAATGATAACAAGTAGCTTTCTCCCAAGGTTCCACATTATTGAAATAGTTTGCATCAGACATTATGTCATGAACTTTACCATTTTTCCATAATTTATTTTTTAAGTAAAATTAGGAACTTTTTTTTACTGTAAATCTATATTTTGCAATATCAAAAACAGATGATTATTCACCCAGTGAAAATCTATAGCATGATTCACAGAAATTAAGTCATAAATACCAAAAACTAAAAAAAATCTTAACATTGTAAAAATAATAATTATTTAATCTAGTCATTTTTAATGCAAATTATTTTCCTACTATTGTTGTGGTCTGTGTAGTGTTGGGCATACTTCCTTTTTTTATTTTACCTTATAATTGGGGACATTTTACTTACTACAAAATCTTCATAAACAATAGAATATTTGACCATTAAGTTAAGGACTTTTCATTTTGTTAGTGTGACAATCATATAACAGAATTAGCAAGTAAACCTAGCTTTGAAATATTGGCTAGTAATTAAATTACTAAAAGACGCATAATGTGTGCTGCTTGTTTTTAGTTGCATAGTCCTTTTTAAGAAGTGTTTAGTGAGCATACGTCATCATTGTGAAATGAATTGTAGAAAATATAAAAATATCTCAATTCAAAGTTCTCTACTTGTAAAATGATACAAAAATGGACATTTGTAACTGTATTTCAAAATAAAATTAAATGACAAAAATGGAAAAAAATAAACAGGAAATCTTTGAAATACAGGCTAGATTTGTGAGATACGTATATGTATAATTTTAAAAAATGAAGGAGGCAGTTTTAATAATGTGTGCGTTGGAATTCATTTGGACAAGTAGTCATCAGAGGGAAAATGGGCTGTTACAAGCTGGAAGGAGTAGGGAATAGAATGAGTTAAACATATTATAGATAGGCATTGAATTTACTTGAGAAAAAACATAAGAAAACCTTATACAGTTCAATAATTTAGAAAATGATGTTTAAAAATATAGGTGGAGTCATGCACCATCTTGAAATAAGCACAAGAGATTTTAATATAGAAAATGACAAATGGTTAGATTAAATGTGTCAGTTGAGTCACTGCTTTGTGCCAAACATTTTCTTAGGTTCAGAGTTTGATTGATGAATAAAAAAATCCATACTCTCACAGGGATGAAAATCTAAACCATGTGCTAAGGAAGTAAATTGTCAATTACAAAACAGCAGGATAAATTCTATACCAAAATTAGGTACTAGTTGCTAAGGAACCAAATAATGTGCATATCTCTCTATGAAGGACTTGAGTTTTTACAGCTACATGCTATCAGTATTTTTATTAATTTTGCATGCTATAATCTCTCTTCACTGCTGTATTTTCTGACCATTAATATCTGAATATTATTTTACTCAGTAATATAATAATAAATATCAGTGGTAGTATACAGTAAATGTTCTGTATATATAAAGTATATTAATGATTTTAAGGAGTTAGGGAAGTAAAAGAGAAAAAGAAAAATATATATAATGCATTATTTAGGATTTGAAACATAATTAAATACATAAAAACTATATTGAATTCTTTCTGCTATTTTGTAGTAATTTAGTAATATTTTAAAATTTGTTTACCTGTTTATCCATCAGTATACACATAAAGTATAGGCATGTATATATGTGTATGTGCACGGATGTGTGTACATAATGAAAGATATACAAGTATACTATTCTATTCACACACAGTCTATTTCATTCATTTATTCATCCACTCTGTGAATCAATGATTCATTGAAATAGAGTGTGTGTCTAAAAGGTTATTAGGAAATACATAAGAAATAGTGCCGGTCACTAAAGTACTAAGAATTTAGCTGGGACTATACACAAATAACTAAATAAGTACATCTGTTGCAAATGCCACATGTTATCATTGAAATATGCACAAAGTGCTAGGGGAACAAATATGGGGAATGATAGTACTTTAACAAATCACACAAGTTATCTGAAATTAATGCAACAAAAATATTTCATATATGATCAGATGTGTGTATATTTAGAATAATAATTTAATTTAATTATCTACTATTAACAATGAAGTATTTACCTATATTTTATTCTACTAATTTCATTATGACTACAATCAGCTTAACCTTTACTAGTTAATTTTTTTATTTTTAAAATTAAGAATAGTTTTATATTTACAAAAATAAATATGAAGACAGTACAGAGACTGCCCATATACCCTGCATCCAGGTTCCCCTGTTGTTATATCAGTATGGTATATTGGTTAGAATTAATAAACAGATGCTGACACAATATTATCTAATTTTTGTCAAATTCCCTTAGTTTCTGCCTAAGGTCCCTTTTCTGTTTCATTGTTCCATTAAGAATACCATATTACATTTTACTGTGTTGTCTGTACGTTTCTTTTGATGTTAATAGTGTCTCAGACAGTCCTTGTATTTGATGACCGAAAGCTGGGAGTAGAAGTGGTCAGGTATTGCCCTCCATTAGGATTTTTCTGATGCTATTCTCATGATTGGGCTGGTGTCTTAGTCCATTCCTGCTGCTGTGAAAAATACCTGAAGCTGGGTAATTTATAAAGAAAATAAAATATTCGACTTTTGATTCTGCAGGCTGTACAAGAGGCATGGTACTATCACCTGCTTCTGATGAGGGCATCAAACTGCTTCTACTCACAGCAGAAGGCAAAGGGGAACCAGCATATGCAGAGATCACATGGTGAGAGAGCAAGCAAGGAGTGAGAGGGGAGATGCTATGCTCTTTTTAACAACCAGCTCCTCTGAGAACCAATACAGTGAGAACTCGCCCACCTACCAGGGATGGCATTAATCTATTCATGAGGAATTAGCCCCCATGATCCAAATACCTCCTATCAGGCCCCACCTCCAATTGTGGGGATCAAATCTCCATATAAGGTTTAGAGAGGGGAAGACATCCAAATGATAGCAGCTGGGTTATATGTATTGAGGATGGAAATACAGATAGTTTCATTCTCATCACAGCATATTAAAAGTATGTACTATCAACATGACATCGCTGTTGATGTTGCCTTTGATTAGCTTACTCCCATGGTATTTCGTTTTTCAGGTTTCTCCACTGTAAAGTTACTCTCCTCCCACTTCTCCCCTTTATTTTTATTATTTTATTTTATTTGTACTTTAAGTTCCGGGGTACATGTGCAGATCTTGCAGGATTGTTGCATAGGTATACACAGGCCATGGTGGTTTGCTGTCTCCATCCCCCTATTACCTATAGCAGGCATTTCTCCCCATGTTATCCCTCCCTAACTTCTCCACCCCTCCACTGTCCCTCTCTTAGCCCCCACCCCCCAACAGATCCCAGTGTGTGGTGTTCTGTCACTGTTCACAGTCCACAGTCCACATTTTAAAAATGGGATGTTATTCTGTTGCTTCTTTAGGGGAGAGTATCTATATATATTACATAAAATGTTTCTGTGCAGAATATTCGTCTCTTCTTCCCCATATATATATTTATTGAATCCAGCATTTATGTTAGTATGGACATGTGGTCTTTTATTTTGGGTTATAATTGGGCTAAAATATTACTTTATCTTATTAGACATTATTTCAACTTTGGCTATTGGTAACTTTTCTTTTTAAATTTTTATATTAATACATAACAGCTGTACATATTTTGGGAGCTTGCATGGTATTTTGATACTTGCATACAACATGTAGTGATCAGGCCAGGGTAACTGGGTTACCTATCACCTCAAATATTTATCATTGATTTCTGTTTGTAACATTCCAAATCTTCCCTCTATTTTGAAATATAAAATAAATTTTTATGGTTCCTGTCTTGCTTTACATACCCCATCAGTGTGATATTTTGAATTCCTTCCATAATCTTCAACACTGCCAGATAGTGCAGGCTCATCTTGTATAACTCCTGCCCTAGCCCCAGTATCCATCATTCTCTATGAAGCCCTGACTCCTTTTATTGGATAACGGTATTAGATACCACGATGTAGGTGCCAATAGTATTAGATATCAAGATGTAGGTGGCCAAGTGTAATCATTGCTATGGGAATATTGTGTCTAGGATTGACATAGAAAAGAGAAGTTTAAGTATATACACAAATTGTAATTGTTTCTCAGTTTAGCTGCATATATTAAGCTAAACTTCTGTGTAGTTGTAAATCTGTAATATAGTTATATTTTTGGCACATTTTTGAATTCCTTCTTGATATTTCCCAGCCTAATAAATGATTTTTTTTTACATTTCTACACTATAAGGTTCATTCTTTGTTTTTTAAAGTTCTACTAGTTTGACACACCGTGTCATGAATCCATCATTGCTATATTACATGGTGTGATTTTACCAGGAGTACTCCTCCTATTCTATTATACCCACCTTCCTCTTACAAACACTGATTGTTTTATCATGGAAAGCCTTGCCTTTTCTAGAATGTCATAATTTGAATCACATAGTATATTTCCCTTTCAAATTGAGTCATTTCACTTAGCAATATTTATTTAAGATTAATCCATATCGTCTCATGGATAGCTCATATTTTCTCCTTTAAAATGTGTTATTTTAGAATTTATTACTCCATGATTTTCAGTATATTCACAAATGTGTGAAACAATCACCACAGTCAATCAATTTTAAAACACATCAATCATGTCAAAAAGAAAGCATATACACTTTAGCTATTACTCCATTTTACCATGCCCCCCATTCTAAAAGTAAGCAATCTCCCACCTAGTTTCAATCTCTATAGATCCCCATATTCTGGACATTTCATATGAAATGAAAACATATATGTTGTATTTTGCGGCTGTCTTGCTTCCCTTATCATAATGCATTCAAGGCTCATGCTTATTGTAACATGCTTCAGCATTTCATTATTTTCTGTGGATAATATTTCATTTTATGGATATAGCATCTTTGCATTCATTAGTTGATGTATTTATATTGATTTCATCTTTTGGTTATGATGAATAATGTTGCTACAAACACAAGTGCAAGCTTTTGTATGGGCATATGTCTTTCCTTATCTGAAGTACACACCTAGGAGTGGAGTTACTGAGTCATACATTAATTCTATGTTTAATCCTTTGAGGAGCTGCCAGACTGTTCCAAGTGGCTGCACCAATTCATATTCCCATTAGTAGTCTATGAGTGTTATCAGGTTCCCATATCCTTATGCATGTTTGTTATCTGTCTTTTTAATTATAGTTTTCCTAGTACGTGTGACGTAGTGTCTTGGGTGATTTTATTTGCATTTGTCTGATGAATAATGATGTCAACCATCTGTTTATGATCTCATTGGCCTTTTTGATATTTTCCTTAGGGAAATGTCTATTTTTAAACTTATAGCCTTCTTTAAAATTGGGTTGTCTTTATACAGGTATTGCTGAGTGGTAGGAGTTTTATATATTCTAAATAAAGACTTTATCATATGTATGCTTTGAAAATATGTTCTCCCAATCTGTAGATTGTCTTTTCACCTTCTTAATGATATCCTTTAAGTACATATGTGTTTAGTTTTGGTAAGGTCTGGTTTCTCTATTTTTATCTTTTGCTGTTTTTGCTTTTGGTGTCATAGAATTCTTTATGAAATTCAAGGTCATGAATATTTGCCATACATTTTCTTCTATGAAGTTTATAGTTTTAGCTCCTCTATTTAGATCTTTGAAACATTTTTATTTACATTTTTGTACAATGTGAAATAAGGACTCAATTTTGCATGTGGCTATTTACTTGTTCCAAAATAATTTTTGATAAGACTGTTCTTTTTATGTTGAATAATAGTGACACATTTGTTAAAATTAGTTGACCATATCTATGAAATTATTGCTGGGTGCTCCATTCTATCCCATTGATTCATACGTTTATTCTTGGACCAGTACCACACTGTCTTGGCTACCATTGAGCTATCATGAGTTTTGAAGTCAGAAATTGTAAACAATATTACTTTGTTCTTTTTCAAGATTGTTTTGGCTGTTTTGGGACTTATATAATTCCATATAAATTTTAGAATTAGTGTGTCAGTTTCTAAAAATAATTCATCTGGATTCTAATATGTATTGTTTTTAATTATATTTTAAGTTCTGGGGTACATGTGCAGATCATGGAGGATTGTTACATAGGTATACACATGCCATGATAGTTTCCTGCATCCATTCCCCCATCATCTACATTAGGTATTTCTCCTAATGTTATCCCTTCCCAATTCCCTCACCCCCTACTATCCCTCCTCTAGCTCTTCCACCCCCCAACAGGCCCTGGTGTGTGATGTTCCACTCCCTGTTGTCCATGAGTTCTCAGTGTTCAACACCCACTTATGAATGAGAGCACGCGGTGTTTGGTTTTCTGCTCTTGTGTCAGTTTGCTGAGAATGATGGTTTTAATCCTGGAGATAGGTTTGGAGAGTATTGTTATCTTCACATACTTTAAGTCTTCCACTCCAAGAATAGAAGGTATTTTTTTTTTCATTCAGTTAAAGCCCCTTTATTTTCTCCCAGAATGCTCAGTAGTATTCAGAGTATATGTTTTGTGTGTCTTTTGTTAATTATAATTTTTATAAGTACTTTATTTTTCATGCTAATGTGAGTGATACATTTTTTAAAATTTTATTTTCAGATTGTTCATTGCAAGCGTACAGAAATAAAACTTGTGTACATTGATCATATATCTTTCAACACTAAAGGATTCAACCTTGTCAAATTAAAAAAGCTATAATGAGTTTTTGGGAAATCCTTATGATTTTCTGTACATAAAATCACTTGGAGAGTGGGGAAAGTGGCAGCTTGAGGTCTTCTCCAGTTGCCTCCCCTGGTGTGAAATCAACACCCCATAAGTTGAGGCAAGAACCATCTGGGCCCTAGTATTCTCATCATGCCATATGGAAGGTGGCTGGGCAGCAAAAGGGAGACACTACCTCTCTACTATACGCACTTGGCTTAGAAACAGGTAGGTAGAAGCAGGATTATGAATGCTGATGTTACACTTCTGCAGGAAAGAAAACTCTCTGACTGGGAGTTGTGGGAAAGAGGAAGCCCTGGTTTTCCCTTGCAGCACTCTTAAGTGAGGTCTATTCCTTACTGAGCTGGGATGGAGGAAGCAGGGATGGTCTTGGATTAAATACTATAGACTCAATGTTTTGGCTGAATTTTTATAGATTTTCATATGTAAATATTTTTTTATTTATTGTTTTCTCTTTAGCGTTCATCATGTTTATATATTCATGTCTCACAGAAGAGTAAGCCATTATATACACATATATATATTTGTACATGTTAATATAAAATGACATGTATACACCATTA
The DNA here is from genome assembly GCF_001604975.1 of Cebus imitator. Taxonomy (NCBI): domain Eukaryota; kingdom Metazoa; phylum Chordata; class Mammalia; order Primates; family Cebidae; genus Cebus; species Cebus imitator. The sequence continues at coordinate 9,459,679 of NW_016107348.1, forward strand.
CAGTATCATACAGAATACTCTTATTGCCTACAATCCCGTGTTTTACCTGTTCCTCCTGACCATATTCCTCTAAACCATTGGCAACCACAAATCCTTTTACTTCTCCATAGTTACACCTTTTCTACCACGTAAATAATTGTAATTATAGTCTTTTCAAATTGGCTTTGTTCACTTAGTAATAGGCATTTAAGCTTCCTCTATTTTTTTTTTTTTTTTTTTTTTTTT
>NW_016107348.1:9460191-9671040 GCF_001604975.1 Cebus imitator
ATGGTGAAACCCTGTCTCTACTAAAAATACAAAACTAGCTGGACGCAGTGGCGTGCGCCTCTAGTCCAAGCTACTTGGGAGGCCGAGGCAGGAGAATTGCTTGAACCCGGGAGGCGGAGGTTGCAGTGAGCCGAGATTGTGCCACTGCACTCCAGCCTAGCACCTGGCAACAGAGTGAGACTCTGTCTAAAAAAAAAAAAAAAAAAAAAAAGACTATTATTAATATCTTAAAATTCTATCTTTCTTCCAGAGTGGCCATATTATTTTGCATTCCCATTAGGAATGATGAAAGTTTTTGTTTCTTCATGTTGCACATCTTCACCAGCAATTAGCATTTCCAGTTTTTTTGTTTTGTTTTGTTTTCTGATCAGCAACAGTCACCTAATTTTTGTTTGTGTTTACTTTAGTCTTTCTCATTAGTAGGCAGTAGTGTCTCATTGTTTTACTGATGACAAATGACATTGAACGTCTTTTAAAAAGTTTATTTAACATCTTTGTTTATTCTTTGTGTGACATATCTGTTCTCACCCGTGGCCCAGTTTTTTTTAAACTTAAATTTAAATTTTACATACAAGGGCTATGTGTGCAGATTTGTTGCATGGAAATACTGTGTGATGCTGAGGTTCAGGGGACAGATCCCATTACCAGGTAGTAAGCATAGTACCTGATAGATAGTTTTTTAACCCACCCCTTCTCCTCCACCCTCTAGAAGTCTAGTGTCCACTTTCTCCATATATATGTCCGTGTGTGCTCAATACTTGGCTCCTACTCCTACTTACGAGTGAGAACATGCAGCACTTGGTTTTCTGTTCTTGCATTAATTGCTTAAGATTATTGCTTCTACCCATAAGGAATACAAATAAAAGGTATTCTTATATTTGTCCTAATCACATTTAAATGTATTTCATTTATATCACTATTTATATCTATATGATCTAGAAATGAAGTGATAACTAAATGTGTAATATTAGTAGAATAGATCACCTACAATATGTCAACTGCTAAGTTTTTCTGCATTTAAAAACATTACCTCATTTCTGTTTTATCTTTATCCCTTTGTAATGAGTTCTGTTGTAATCCTCATTTAGCAGGGTAACTCAATCAAGAAAGGCATTAAGTAACTTTCTCAATTTTACACATACAACAAGTGTTGTTTTTCATTCTGGCTCCAAAATCTATTCTGTCACCTGTTTTGTTATTCTGTCTTTGAAAGATTATGGTAAAATAATACAAACTATATTCTCTCTTTTTTTTTCCATTTATTTATTTTATTGCATTTTAGGTTTTGGGGTACATGTGAAGAACATGCAAGATTGTTGCATAGGTACACACATGACAGTGTGATTTGCTGCCTTCCTCCCCATCACCTACATCTGGCATCTCTCCCCTTGCTATCTCTCCTCAGCTCCCCACCCCCCACCGTCCCTCCCCTATTTCCCCCCAACTGACCCCAGTGTGTAGTGCTCCCCTCCCTGTGTCCATGTGTTCTCATACAAACTATGTTTTCAATGTCTTTCTTATATACTTACTTTTTAATATTCATTTGAGTATTATTCAAGGCATAATATATATTTAGATATATCCTAATTTTATAAATGTCAATTCACATTTCAAAATATTAATATTTAAAAATTGTAGCTAAATTGAGTTTGATTTAGGTTTTGTGTGAGTATTGTTTATTCTGTGGCTGAGGAATTCACAAACTATGAGACATTTAAGTCCTAATAGTTCATTTTAGTTCTTTCTGTCTGCTCATTATGAGTTTTTTGCTTCGTGCTATTATACAACTATTCTACATTGTAAGTGGTACTTTACTTAAAGTAGCCACTATAGTCAGTATTTAAGTCCAATGAACTGTAATGTGCAGACTTTCACTAAAGGTAAACAGACTATTAGGGCTTACCACTATTAACTACCAAGTTCAGCTTAATATGTTCTTTTTCTTACACTACTTTGGTAAATTTTACTTTTTCTCAAAATTTTTTCTTCCTTCTTCATTTATATCATTTTATATTATGGGCTTGGGCTTCTGACTTGCTTTTCTAGTAAAATGTGATAATGACATATATTTTACCTGATCAGACACTTTAAATGTGCTTTCGTGATTTGACTTACCCTCTGACTTCTGCGTCTTCTACGTGAACTGTGTGTATCAAAGAGACACTGGGAGTTCAGGCTGTGTTCTAGTGTAGATTATAAGCGAAACAGTAAACACAGTTGATATACAGAAGCATGAGAAAGAAATACGTGTGTTGTTGAAAGCTACTATATTAGTCTGTTCTCAAATTGCTACAAAGAGATATCTGAGACTGGGTAATTTATAAAGAAAAGAGGTGTAATTGGCTCCAGGTTCCATGGGGTATATGGCTGAGGAGGACTCAGGAAACTTGCAGTCATTGTGGAAGATGAAAGGGAAACAGCCACGTCTTACATGGCCAGAGCAAGAGAAACAGAGTAGGGAGGTGCTGTGCACTTTATTTTTTTGAGACAGGGTCTCACTTTGTTGCCAGGTTGGAATGCAGTGGCGGGATCTTGGCTCACTGCAACCTCCACCTCCTGAGTTCAAGCAATTCTCCTGTCTCAGCCTCCCAAGTAGCTGGGATTACAGGCACTCACCACCATGCCTGGCTAATTTTTAGTAGAGACAGGGTTTCACCATGTTGGTCAGGGCGGTCTCAAACTCCTAACCTTTCGATCTGCTTGCCTTGGCCTCCCAAAGTGCTGGGATTACAAGCATGAGTCACTGTGCCTGGCACTTTTAAACAACCAGATCTCATGGTAATTCCCTGACTATTTGGAGAACAACAACAACAAAGGGAAAATCCACCCCCGTGATCAAATTACCTCCCACTAGGCCCCACCTACATCACGGGATATTACAATTTGACATGAAATTTGGGTGGGGAGACAGATCCAAACCACATCAGGCACTGAAATTTTGGAACTTACATCATGCACCATCATTACAAAAATAAGTGACTAATGCGAGTACCTCAGGTGTCATATGTTTTCCTCACCAATAGATGAAGTGAGGGCATTAATGTGAGCACTTGTGAACCGTTTATATACATAAATGCTCATCTTCTTTACAAACTGAGGAACATTCCTGAAATCTATTAGAGGTAAAAAAGAAAATTAGCAATTCACTGGCCACATTCAGAGAACAGATGCAATTTGTTTGACCTTGCAATTTTAATTAATGGAGTGTTTTCAGGGCCATTGATGTCCAACATATAAAATCAGGAAGATTGTAAGGTGGGCATCTCAATAAACTTACTTTTTTGAAAAATGACTTCTGTCACTACATGGCAGCAAGTAGCTTCCTGCTTAGATTGTCATTCTTTTTCTGGTTTGCTAAACTACATGCCACTCCTTAATGTTTGTCAACACTAAAGTCAGTGCTCATTGGTCTTTATTATGTTGCATGTACTGTGGCTTTTCCTATTCTCATCTGATTTGGGTTAAATTATTAATCCGTGGATGCATGCCTTTGTTATATTATTTGGGAAACATAAAATTATAAATCTGTTAGAGTGAACTCATTTTAGAAAAAGTAGAGTGTTATATGTTTATCTTAAATTAGTTACCAGGTTTTCTGAGAGCAAAAAGACTCTTAATTTTGAAAATTCCTCCTGAAGCTACTTGAAATATTTGTCTTATTTACAATGCTCCTGTTAAATATCACCAGTGTTTCAGCTCCTCGGCTAGTTTCCTACTAGCAGTCAACACCACCTGAAATGATAAATTAAAAACAGAACGTCAAGTGCTCTTTAACTTCAAGGCTCATTTAATATAACTGATCACTATGAAAGCAAACAATAAACAATTAAAAAGAGATCTCGTCCATATAATGTATATCAAGTTTTTTAATTGTCTTCATTAGGGATGCATGAAAAAGCCAAAATGTCTTCTGGTTGCAGAAAGTAATGGTCCAGGATAAAAAGACATCAACATGGGAGAAAAATAGCTCCTAAAACTATTTCTGAGTTGTCACCTGGAATTAGAATTATCTCTCCATAAACTAAAATTGTCAAACCTTTGATTCAGTTATTAAATGTGCAGATGATTAAAATACAGGCAGGTTAAAGAAATCCAATTAACAGTGTAGGTTATTCTCAGAGGTGAGCTACTACTTTACACATATTGTGAACTACTTAAAATGCTTCACACCAAGGAAGCCTTGATAAATGGTTTTATGTAAAAGGAAATTGCAGAGAGTTGGCAAACAAAGCATGCTCCAATGATGTTGTATATTTTGAAACAGTTAATGCTTTTAATACTATATTTCTCCGTCTTGGCACTATTGACGTTTGGGTCTAGATAAGTTTTTGTTGTGGGGAGCTTCTGCTTCCATTGTAGGATACTTACTTATTAGCACTCCTGGTCTCTGCGTAGCAGATGTCAGTACCAATACCCTGCTTTAAACAAACAAAAATGTCTGGAGACATATGGTAGAATCTCCTGGAGAGTAACATACTCTGCAGTTGAGACAAACAATTTAATACTGTAACTCTTTGCATATTAGAACACATACCCTATGAGTATTCAACAGTAGCAGGAAAGATAAACATGTATTATAAATTTATTTAACTAAAGCAAACAAGGATTTAAAGGAATCATTTGCTTACATTTTAAAATCTCATACAATGAAGGACAAGGTACACATCCAAAAGTATTATAGTAACCTTAATCCACTTACTCAACTTTATTTTATAATGACAGGTTAAAGTCTTGCTAAGCATAAGTACTATGCTAAGCATCCAGAATAATGGACAGCAAGCTGCTTGCAAGTTAATTTTAATCTCATTTACTTATAATTAATTCACTTACATTATTTTCCATATTAACATTAGGATATGTCTAATGTATAATGACATTATTAAGAGAGTTATTACCTGAGCAAAGATGAGTCTTCTGGCAAATTTAGGTATTTCAAAGATAAATGTCTATTTTGCAAATATTAGATAGCAAATTTGCTTCTATTCATGGCAAACAGACAACAAAAACTCAGAAATTATTTCTTGACTTTGAAAAAGCTGTCACAGCATCTCCTCTGCCAACGGCAGCATTTACCAAAGCATCGCTGAGCATTTGTGGGACTTTTTCTGTGTACCACAGTCTGCAACCAAAAAACAATACTTTGCTTCTATGTTTCTCCCTACCTTTTCTTTTCTTTTAATCCTTTTTCCTTGGAAAGTCTTAAGGAGCTGCATATGAGTCTGTGGGAAGGGAACTTGAAAACACACAGATGAAATGAAATCAATGCCCACTGTCCAGAAGACCACCAGGCTCATGGCAGCTGAGAAGCTTACCTTCCAGGCCAGAATTCTGGGCTAATGTGAACTGAGTTAGAAGGATAAGTCAGGCCCTGCTCCATGACCTCTGGAATGCCATGATCCAGTTATTAGAGCCAAGATGCAAAGGCTGAGAATGGAAAAAGGCAGCAGACATTTCCTTTGCAATGTAGGAAAGCCTACACTGTGGAAAACCCAGGGCCTGTGGCCTCAGACCCCTCATGGTAGGCCATTTAGTAGGCCATTTAGTATGCATTGCCCAGATGAAACAAGTGGCTTGGCTTGAGGAGAATGTCAGGGAGGGGTTGATATGGGTTCCTGCAAACTCAAGAGGCAGGGTGTATTAGTTCATTCTTGCATTGCTATAAGGAACTACCTGAGACTGGGTAATTTATAAAGAAAAGGGGTTTAATTGGCTCAGCGTTCTGCAGGCGGCACAGGAAGTATGGTTGGGGAGGCCTCAGGAAACTTAGAATCATTTCAGAAAGCAAGGAGGAGGGAGGCACATTTTACATGGCGGGAGCAGGAGGAAGAGACAGCAAAGGGGGAAGGTACCACACATTTTTTTAAAAATTATTATTATACTTTACGTTCTGAGGCATGTGCAGGATCTCCCTACTTTTTCTCTGGACTGTCAGAAACTTGAAGCCAAGGATCAGTTCTCCACCCTGCTTTATATTCTCAGTGTGCACCACATTTTGGTGCATGGTAGATGTCAGTAATATATGATAAATTATTTTTAACTTAAGAATAAATTACGATTCATCATTCTCAAGCAGACCATGGATGGTAGGAAGGGTTTAGGAAACAAACTGAAGAATGAGCTTCACCTAATTTTATGATTTCTTCTAGTTCCTATCCTTATTTATCACTGTTTTCCTCACTTTACTACCTTTCTTAAACTCATGTTATCTGAAGAAGATAATTCAGTTTGAGTAATTCTGCAAAGAGAAAGCTTATCTTACTGTCAGCATGATTATGTAGCTGCAGAGATCAAGGCTTTTCCTAATAAAGTTCTAAAATCTTTATGTCATTTCAGACAGCCAACTTCGGCTAACACTTTCTCTGTCTTGCTGTACATTATTAAATGTGAAATATGTGGCCAGCTTATTCCAATGACCTATATTTTTTCCTGTGAACTTACTAGAGCTTGTCTCTCTACAGACATGTAACCTGAATCTCCCTCTATAGATATATAACCTGAGTCTCAAGAGAGCAAAAGTGCTGGCCTAACAACTGGATTTCCTACCACTTGTGACAGCTGCTGATCACCCAACTACCCTCCGCAGTGGTCCACACTGCATTTCAGATTAGCCAGTTTTGTGTTTTCATGTCTATAGTTTGGAATGCTGTATGGATACCCATATTTATTAGAATTATTCAAGCTACAATGACAAGCATTTTGGAAAATCTTTTGTACATTTCTAGCTTCATTAAACATATGCCTTTCTATAGCTTGGAAATGCATTCCTAAAGATATAAATGTGAATGTCCAAAAAAACAAAAAGACTTGCACAAGAATGTTCACATCAGGCTTTTACATATTAGTCAAATGGCAATCAACAGGAGTGTGAAAACCCAATTGTGATATAATTAATACAATACTACTTATCAATAGAGGAGAACAGATTGCTGATATATTTAACAACATCATGAATATCAGAAACATTATCAAAATAGGTAACAGAAAATAATTTATATTCAAAAATTCCCATTACATGCTGTTCACGAATAGCCAACCTTTGGTAATAAAAGTTAGAATGCAGTTTACCTGCACATACACACACACATGTGTGTGTGTGTGTTTGTGTGTGTGTGTATGTGTATGTGTGTGTGAGGGGGGATGTTTGCCTTGATCTAGTGATGTAAAGCCATATTGATTTAAGTGCTTTTACATATGAAAGAATTTACTAAGCTGTATATGAAAGATGTATGCATTTTATTGCATGTACTTTTTTTTCAAAAATGTTGTAACAGTAAAAAACAATTTGAACTGGCATTTGAAATTTATTGGCTCATGTAATTGGAAACTAAAAAAAAGTATTCTGTCTTTTGGCACTGCATGTATCAGGGGCTGTGCATAACACCAGTGCTCTATTCTCTATAGCTCTGAGCTCTGATTGCTCTGGTCAGTGTCATTGTCATACACCTTCTCTTGTAGGACAACAGGATAATTATCATAGCATTGGATTTACATCATAAAAACGTATTTATCCTAATTGAAGGGGAAACAGATGCAATCCTTTCCACTTAATTAGTGAAGCACCACATTGGGCTCCATCAGAACAATTACTTTCCCACTGGGAAGTGTTGTCTGGAGGAAGAAGAGGAAGAAGAATAAGAGGAGAAGGAGGAACAGGAGGAAGAAGAGGCAGAAGAAAGAAAGAAGAAAGAAGAAGAGGAGGAGGAGGAAGAGGAGGAGCAAGAAAAGGAAGAACAAGAGGAATAATAATAAGAAGAGACATAAGCATGTGTTATGGAACACATATTTGTGTTAATATCACTTGTAATAAAAATCAGCACTTTGAGATGTAAACTAACATTTTCAATAAATATGAGGAGTGACCGAAAAACAATCATTTATGATGGAAATTAGGAAGTTTGGACAGTGGTATTGTCTAACGGCTAAATATAATATATTTATTTTATATACATGTGTAATACAGGAATTTTGCTATCAAAGTATCATTGAACTCTGAAAGAAGACTAACATTATGTGTAGAAACTATGAAAATAAGTAGGTTTTATTTTTAAAAGTTTAGGAGCAGTAGCCATATTAGAGAGCTCAGTCTCAGTTAATATCAGGTAGTAGACAGACAATTTGTGATTAGACTAGGGAAGGAGGTGTGTTTGTTTACTATTGATTTTGGGTTGTAGAATTTCAGAGAAATGAAGAAGGAGAGGGATAGTTATAGGTTAAGTCATGAAATAGACCATCATTCTCAGCAAACTGTCACAAGAACAGAAAACCAAATACCACATGTTCTCACTCATAGGTGGGTGTTGAACGATTAGAACACGTGGACACAGGGAGGGGAGGATCACACACTATGGTCAGTTGGGTGACTAGGGGAGAGACAGTGGGGGGAGGGTGGGGAGGGATAATATGGGAGAAATACCAGATACAGGTGATGGGGGGATGGAGGCAGCAAACCACCTTGCCATGTATGTACCTATGCAACATGTACCCCAGAACCTAAAGTACAATTTAAAAAACAAGAAATATAAAACACAGCAATTTGAGAATAAATAATCAAACCAAACAGATAATAGGAGAGTCTATATAATGTGTGGTTAAGAAAAATGACAGAGATTGGAAGGTAATGAAATCTGTTGGTCTGAAAATGTCAAGCTGATAGATAGTATGGTTTCACTGAAATTACAGGATAAACTTCTACAAGCTGTGTAGAAGTCAAGGAAGCCATCCCTGCCAGTTCTCTGAACATTAATGTTTATCTTACCATTTTTGGATATAAACCAATTCAGTGAAAAGTTAAACAAAATTTTTTCTTAAAATCTTAAAATTGTGGTTAATATTGTATGATTTTAATCAGAGTTTTCCAGAGAAACAGAATCAATAAGGTGTGTGTGTGTGTGTGTGTGTGTGTGTTTGTGTGTGTGTATGTGCAGACTGTGTTTGATAAGCTCTAATTTTATGTGTGTGTGTTTACCAAAAGATACAGAAAGAAATTTTTAAGAAATTGACTTAGACAACTATAGGGGCTGACAAGTCCAAAATCTGCAGAGCAGATCCTCAGGCTGGGGACCCAAGAAAGAGCTGATGTTTCATTCTCAAGTCTGAAAGCTGTCTTGGGGCAAAATTTCTCCTTATTTTCCCTGGATCTTGGTCTTTTCTCTTAAGCTCTTCAACTGATTGGATGAGGCCCAAGCTATATTATGGAAGCTAATCTGTTTTGAAGTCTACAGATTTAAAAGTTAGTCACATCTAAAAAATACCTTCCTAGCAACATCAAGACTATTTGAACAAAACATGTGCACCATGCCCTAGCCGAGTGTGACACATCCCATTCCCCACATAACAGGCACTCATTAACATACCTGAATACATGAGTGCATGATAATTTGATAATAAAAAAGAAAATGATTACACTAAAATGGGAAATGCAAACATGATATAAGTAACATACAAAATATAGTAATAATGTAAAGTTTCTGTTTAAAAAAAAATAATGAGAAAAGTAAATGGAATTTTCCCCTTCTTTATAAAACCTTTGATTTTTCCAAACTCTCTGTTATGAACATTCATTGCTTTTAAATAAAAATAACATTAAATTGAAAATAAGCTCCAAATAAATAAAACAGAAAAACGAAAATGAAACCATGATTCACATTTTAAGAATTTAAGAGTATAGCTGTCCAGTTCACCTTCTTCTTCATGATTCTCTTGCTCATTTTCATGGGCTGAATTTTCGTGAGTTCAAGTTCCTATGTTGAAGTCCTAACTCCCAATAATTTAGAATGTGACTTTATTTGAAAATAGCATCTTTAAAGAGGCAATTAAGTTAACATGAGTTCATTATGGTGTCCCTAGTCTAACTTGACTTGTGTTCTTATAGGACAATGAATTAAGACACAGAAAAGAACAGAGGGAAGATCTTGTGAAAACCTGGAAAGAGAATGTCCATCTACACATCAAGGAGAGAGGCCTCAGAAGAAACCAACTCTGTCAGTTTCTTGAACCTGGACTTCTAGGTATGAGAAAATAAATTTCTTGTTTCTTAGTGGAACTGTACGATGGTAGTCCTAGCAAACAAATACACTCATACTTGGCTACTGCAGGAGACCCAGATGTACTGTTCTTTGCCATACAGATAGTATAGGCACTCGGGCAGTCAACTTGACTTTAAAAAAAAAAAAACTTTAAGTTCTGGGGTACATATGCAGAAGGGTGGTTTGTTACCTAGTTATATTTGTGCCATGGTGGTCTGCTTCATCCATCCCCGCGTCATCTACATTAGGTTTTTCTCCTAATTTCAGCCCTCCCCAATTCCCCCACCTCCTGCTATCCCTACCCTTATGCAGAAGAATTGTTGACTAAAGAAAGGTCTCTCTGTATGACAAAGAGATGAATTATTTTGAAGTATTCTGCAGGAAATCAGCAGAGGTCTTACACACTTCACACAGGACATCTCCCCTGACAGTTACACCTCTGATACTCACAGTGTGATCCTCTTTGAAAATGTAGTACTGTTACCACAGTACTCTTATAGGATTTCTCATTTCTGTACTGAATTTTGTATGTTGATTGATTAACTGGCCAGGTGCTCTGCAGTATTTTGTTCCATAGTAAAATTGAGCCACAATATTAGTCATTCAGTTCATTGTTCAATTTAGCTGCCTACAAATTGAACCTATTTTTCATATATTACTTCTTTTAATAGCAATTTATAAGGTATTATGTACTAACTTTAGCAAACCTCCTAAACAATATTGCTCTTGATATTGAATTAATTGGGGGAATCATAAAATATTAAGCGAGAAACTGCATAAATTGCCTTGTTACCCTAACTTGAGATTATGAAAAAATATGGATCAAGATTCTAATAAAATATTTTTCTGGATATTACCATGTATAATCCAAAGCAGGCATTCCCTCCAACACTGTTTTACATGCATTATTGTGTGTAGTAAAAATATGATGCTAGGTCAAAAATAAAACAAGTTTGAGGATACTAGTATGGCTGTGAAAAGATCGTTCTAAAACTAGTTATTGTTGTTTCTGTATGATTTACATGCCTATCACTTAAGTTGTCCTGCAGAACTAAAGAACACATATCCTGAAATGAGTTCTTGATGTTTACACAAAGTCATCACCCTACTGAACAAGTATCTTCTTTTTGCCTTAATGAATTTTGGGAAGATGAAATAAAAATACAGCATTTTAATTTGGAAAATTTTTAAATCAAAAGTGTTGTAATCTAGCAAGGATTGTTCCAAACAAGACCTGTTGCAACTCCAGATCTAGGTTCTCCTGGGCACCATGCTGTGAAGTCTGTTTCCTAATCACATATCTTCATTTATATCATCAATGATAAAGAATGCAATCAATTTAAAGAAAAATTTATAATTTTTTTTACTATAGAGATATTGGTCCCGAATTATGTAGAAATAACATTTCTAATTCATACTTTTATTCAATGGATCCATCACATTTATTTCCAACTTTTATTTTAGATACAAGGGATATATGTGTAAGTATGTTACATGAGGATTTAGTGTGAGGCTGAGGTTTGGGGTACAGATCCCATTAACCAGGTAGTGAGCATAGGCAGTTTTTCAGCTTGTTCAGTCCCTATTCCTCTACCCTAGAGGAGTCCAAAACACCTATTGTTCCCATGTTTATCCCCATGTATGTTCAATGCTTAGCTCCTACTTGCAGGAACATGCAGTATTTGGTTTTCTATTCTTGAATTAATTTTCTCTGATTATGGCCTCTAGCTCCATTCATGTTGCTGCAAAGGACATAATTTCATTCTTTTTCATGGCTGTATCTTATTTCATGGTGTATATGCATCATATTCGCTTTATCCAATCTACCATTGAAGGGCACCTGGGTTGATTCTAGATATTTGTTATTGAAAAACAGCACTGGGATAGCTGTCCAGCCATATGCAGAAAATTAAAGCTGGATCCCTACCTTTCACTATATATAGAAATTAATTCAAAAATGGATCAAAGATTTTAATGTAAGACCTTAAACTATAGAATTCCTGGAAGAAATCTAGAAAATACTCTCCTCGACATTGGCGTTGGGAAAGAATTTTAGGCTAAATCACAAGAATAAATTGCAACAAAATCAAAAATAGACAAGAGAGACCTAATTTAGCTAAAGGGTGTCTGCGCAGCAAAAGAAACGTTCAACAGAACAAAGAGACAATTTTCGGAATGAAATAGGATATTTGCAAACTATGCATCTGACAAAGATCTAATATACATATTCTATAGGAAATTTAAAAAGATCAACAAGAGGAAACAAATTAACCCCATTAAAACATGGGCAAAGTATATGAGCAGGCACTTCTGAAAAGAAAACATAGAAGAGGCCAACAAGTATATTTTAAAAATGCTCAGGATCACGAATCATTAAAGAAATGCAAATCAAAACCACAATGAGTTACCATGTCACAGCCTTCAGAATGGCTATTACTAAAAAGTCTAGAAACAACAAAAAGAAAACAGAACGTTTTACCACTGTTAGTATGAATGTCAATTCCCTCAGCCACTATTGAAAGCAGACTGGAGATTTCTCAAAGAAATTAAAACAGAAATTCTATTTGACCCACAAATCCCACTATTCCCACCATTTTCAAAAATATGTATATCATTCTACCAAAAAGATACATGCACTTGACATAAATGTTTTAGCAGGATAATTTGTTTATTATTCCCCTTCCTTTCATTCTCCATTTTAATTAATCTCTGAGGCCTGTCATTTCTACCTTATATCTCTCGAAAACATTCACTATCACCAATTTATTGCAAGTCACTATTAATAGAATCTGTCACCTAATCTAAAGCTCAACACCTCTGACACATGTGCAGGTATCTACCACATTTATTCAAACCTGTTTTCAATAAATTGATCACCTCCTAGCCTGAACATTCATAAATAATTATCTTTACTGCTTAAAATAAAGGCTTTTTCCTTTTATACGATTTCAAAGCTCGATCATAAGACTATCTCCTATTTTCTGTATTGCCTCACACCATGTTTCACAGATCTGTTCCATCTAATAACAATGGATTTTCTGTCCTAAGGTAATCGTGCCCCCTCCTATCAGAGGACATCAGTATATGCTATTTTCTCTCCCTGAATGGCTCTTTATTTATAAATATTTTTAATTCTCTAGCACTGTTATCTCACTAGATATCACACAAATAAATAGGCTCATTCCTTAGGCTTCTCTCTGTACAAGCCAAGAGATTAACATATTTGTGTTCTTTGGTGACTGCAAACTGTAAGTCAAAAGTCTCAATTAAGTGGCAAACTGACTTATTAGAAGCAAGCATTTCTGTTTAAGAAGTTCTCCTAAAATATATTTTTTAAAATATCTATGCAGTAAATTCAAGAAAGAGGCTTTCAGATGATTTTAGCTCTCTACTTGGAACTAGAGGCTCAAGCTAATTATTGTCTTCACAGCTGAAGAATATTCCTAGTAATTCCTATTTATAAAACCCCAATGGAAGTTTCTAAGTTTTGAGGTGCTTTAATTAGGAATTATTATTCTCCTTTAGGTAAGTTGCTTAGAATAATCCATGCATGCAGTGATGTGCAGGGCATAAATTCTTATTACAACTTTACTAAAAGAAACAACAGTCTACCCAACAGAATTTCAACTTATTTGGTATATACATATGGGTCAGTCTTTTTCTCACTTTCTCTCTCTCTCTGTGTGTGTGTGTGTGTGTGTGTGTGTGTGTGTGTATACATATATATATAAAATAAAATTATATGTATATATATTTTATATATATAAAATAAAATTTATATATTCCAGTATATATATTTTATCAAAGTCTATATATGTAATTTGTATGTGTAGATGCTATAACTTACTGCTCTCATTCTCTTAATTTTGGGGTACAGTCTTAAAATAGAATGGCTATCTTTTTGTGTAACGTTTTTATTCCTTTTGAAGTTGCGCTTCTCCACATAGAAGCACAGATGAACTATCTTAGAATACCTGCGTATGTCAGTAGTAAAAACATGAATTCTGAAAGCCACAGTGTTTCATTATTGTAATTTTTTTTATAAATCAAAGTTCTAATGAATTTCTTGCCTCCGAGACAAGCATTATGAGGTCTGTATGCTTGCACTAACCAGTAGACACCACCAAGTCCAAGCTTATACTGTATGTTACTTTCTCATATTTTGGAATATGTAAAAAGTGATGTGACAAAAATGTGTACATAGTTTTAATTATTGAATGTTATGAAAACATTAAAGGAAACATTGATAATGTGAAATGACATACAATAAATTTCAAAATTTAAAGATAACTTTCAAACTATAGTATTTGACGAATAATAAAAATTATTTATAATATTTTTATAAATTTAACTTTCCTCCATATCTTTATGCATTGTTGGTATAAATATATAGTGTTGCTATAAAATATCAGAAATTAAGAAATTAAAAAACAGAAGAAGCCGATATCTCATGGTTCTGAATGCTAGGACATCCGCTATCAATGCTCCTTTGATAAAAGCAAGGAAGGACCTTTTTGCTGCACCCCACGAAGGTACAAGGTAAAAAGGCAAGGCAGTATGCATGAGGAAGATTAAAGAAAGAAGCCCTGTCTTAACTTTTCATCAGAAAACACTCCCAAGATAACTTATTCACTCCCTCTCCAGTGACATAAAGTCATTCATGAAAGCAGAACCCTTAGGACCTAATAACAGCTTAAAGGTCCCACTTCTCAACACTGTTGCACTGGGAATTATGTTTCCAACACATGACATTTCAAAGACATATTTAAACCATAGCATTTTTCCTTGACACCCAAATTTATGTTCTTATGCAAAATTTATTCATCCCATCCCCTTTGTCTCAAAGTCAACTTATTCCAGCATCTACTCAAAAGTCCACTTCCAGAGTCTCATCTGAGTCAGATAGGGGTGAGAGTTTAGGCAGCATTCATTCTGAGGCAAACTCCTCCCCATCTGTGAAATTAACAAGTTATGTGCTTTCCAAATACTCCTACAGGCATAAAGTAGAAATTCCTATCTTAGTCTGCAGTTTTTGTTGCTATAACAGAATACCACAGACTCAGTTATTTATAAAAACTATGCCTGATTGCAGTGGCTTACACCTGTAATTCCATTATTTGGGGAGGGCAATGTAGGGGAACTGCCTAAGACCAGGAGCTCAAGATCAGCTTGAGCAGAAAAATGAGACCCCAACTCTACAAAAACACACAAAAACTTGCTGGATGTGGTGGTATGCCCCTGTAGTCCTAGCTGCCTGGAGGGCTGAGGTGGAAGGATTGCTTGAGCCCAGGAGTTTGAGGCTGCTGGGATCGAGGCTGAGTGAGCTATGATCCTGCCACTGCACTCCAGCCTGGGCAACACAATGAAACGCTGTTTTAAAATAAATAAATGAGTGAATAAAATTAAAAATTAGAAGTTTATTTGGCTCATGCTTCTGGCGTCTGGGAAGTTTAAGATATAGGGGCCACATCTGGTGAGGCTTTCTTGATGCATCATAACATGTCAGATGAGAGAGGGTGACAGCGTGAGAGATAGAGAGGAAACTGGAACAAACTCAACCTTTTATCAGGAACTCACTCTGCAGCAATTAACTGATTTCCTTAATAATGCCATTTATCCATTCATGAGGGCAGTGCTATCATTAAATAATCACGTTTTAAAGCTCCATATGTCAACATTGTTAAAATGGCAATTAAATGTTAATATAACTTTTGGAGAAGACAGTCAAATCTTAGCAATTCTCATTCCAAGAAAAAGCAACAGGCAAGAAGAAAGGGTTAACAGGCTCTGAGTAATTCCAAAGTCTACAGCAAACACTACATTACATGTTAAGATGATAGAATAATCTCCTTTGTCTTCATGTTTTGCATTCTGGATACACTGGAGTAGGTGTTGGGTCCCTAAGGACCTCAGGCAGCCCCACGTCTATGGCTTTACTGGGCTCAGACCACACAGATCTATTATGAGTTGAAATCTCCTGACTGCAGCTTTCTCAGACTGGA
This sequence comes from Cebus imitator, assembly GCF_001604975.1. Lineage (NCBI taxonomy): Eukaryota > Metazoa > Chordata > Mammalia > Primates > Cebidae > Cebus > Cebus imitator. Next base: position 9,476,219 of record NW_016107348.1, read on the forward strand.
GTTGCATGCTAGTGACTCTATAATACAATTCTGAAGTCCTGGGGGTTGTCCCACTCCCATGGATCCATTAGGAATGACCCTAATTACCTCTCCCAGGCCTTGCTCCTACACCTCTGATGGGCTTTGTCCTAGCTGGGGGCCTCTGCCTGTGTATCTAGTTTATCCTGTACATTCTTTTAAATCTACATGGAGACTGCCACGGCCCCAGAGCTCATGCACTCTGCCTGTCTGCAGAGTTAGTAGAATGTGAACATTACCAAGGTGCCCTTCAGAGTTACAGAATAAGCTGAACTTTGGCACCTGAGCCACAGCTGGAGCTGCTGAGGAGCACTGTGTCCCTGAAGGAGGAAGCAGAGTCCTGAGGCAGCTCTGAGCATCAGATACTCAGGTGTGGAGGGCACTTTTCTGGAAACTTTGCCTTCAGAGTCCTAGCTTGCCTTGAAGATGTCTGAAACGCCTTAAGGGTCATTTTCCCATTGTTTTGAAGAATGGACATTGGCTTCCTCCTATTTATATCAATTGTTTTAGCAAATAAACTCTTTGCCACACTCAGTATTCTCTCTGTAACAATGCTTTTAAAATCTTTAAGTGGCTGTGCTCAGAGTTTTCCAAATGTTTTCATTGTGTTTTCCTTTAATTATAACTTCTGTCTTTATAATATTTTTTATTTTCATTTTAGCCAAAAGAAGTCATGCAGAAACTTCTATGCTCTCTTGTTTAAATATTTCTTCTGCCAGGCGTCCTAGTTCACCACTTTTAAATCCTGCCTTCTGCAAAGCCCTAAGGCACGGACAAAATGCAGTGATGTCATTGTGATTTTGTAAGAAGCATAGCGTTTACTCCAGTTTCCATTAAATATTTATTTTTTCCATCTGAAACTTCATCAGTATGTCCTTTACTGTCCATAGTTCTACAAACATTCTGAAAATGACTATTTAAGTAACCTCTAAGAAGTCCCAGACTTCTCCTACAGTTTTTTTTTTCATCTGAGCCCTCATCAAAGTTACCCTTAATGCTTCATTTGTGGCATTATAGAATTGTTCTAGCCTGGTTCTACAAATGTTTCCATCCACTAGCTATTATTTATTTCTAAAGCCATGTCCACATTTTCCAGTATTTATAATAGCAACAGCCCTACTGCTAAATACCAATCTTCTGTCTTATTTTGTTGTGCCAATTTTGTGTTGCTATAAAAAAATACAGGAGACTGGGTAATTTATAAAGAAAATAAATTTATTTCTCACGGTGCTAAAGGTTAGGAAGTTCAGTACCCAAGTGGTGGCATCTGGTGACACATTCTTGTTTCATTATCTCATGGTAGAAGGCAGAAGGGCAAGAGAGTCCACTTAAGAGTGAGGGTGAAAGAAAGAGGGAGTCAGAAAGCAAGGGGGCTGAATTCATCATTTTATCAGAAACCCAGCCCCACAATAACTAATCCACTTCCTCTACAATGGCATTGTAGAGGGCAGAGCTCTTATGACGTTAACATCTTAAAGGTCCCACCTCTCAACACTCTTGCTTGGGGATTACGTTTCCAACATGTGAACTTGTGGGGACACATTTAAACTATAGCAACCTATGTTAGTATTTCCCTTTGTCTTTATTTTTAATCTTCACAAACATCATTTTATTTCAAAATTTGTGTGAATTTTAAATCAATTACTCCTAAATACAAATGGTCTCATATTTCTACTCTATCTTATCTTTATTCTTTTCACTATTTTTACCTTTTTTTCCTTACATTTGAAACATACCTTCTTTCATCACCATTTTCAGTGTGTTTCTACTTATTAAAGAAGACAGAAAAAAAATTAAAAGACATTGTTCACGTGTTCCTCCCACCACATTTACCCATTTACATAAATTCATTTTTTATTTTCTGTTCTTTTGTTTATTTCTAAAGAGAAATGTTAAGAGCAACCTGTCGGGCCGGGCGCGGTGGCTCACGCCTGTAATCCCAGCACTTTGGGAGGCCGAGGCGGGTGGATCATGAGGTCAAGAAATCGAGACCATCCTGGTCAACATGGTGAAACCCCGTCTCTACTAAAAATACAAAAAATTATCTGGGCATGGTGGCGCATGCCTGTAATCCCAGCTACTCAGGAGGCTGAGGCAGGAGAATTGCCTGAACCCAGGAGGCGGAGGTTGCGGTGAGCCGAGATCGCGCCATTGCACTCCAGCCTGGGTAACATGAGTGAAACTCCATCCTAAAAAAAAAAAAAAAAAAAGAACAACCTGTCTACTTGTTCAGTAGATCTTATTTTTTCTTTCTTACACAAAAACAATGTCACCAATTTTTCTCATCAATGTGCATGCCTTTTCTGCAAAACACCTCAAAATAAGAGTATGACTGAATCTATTATTTTGATTCATCATCTTTTTCTGTTGACACTAGTTAAATCTAGCTCTTGCCAAAATACATTTTTATCCAGGTTTAACCCTTACCTCCAAGCTGCTGTTTCCAATGGCTAAGATTCCATCTTCATCTTCCTTGATCTTGCTGAAATAGTCCTTTACTGGGAACTGTTTGCTCTTACTTGCACCTCATTGCATCTTAGTTATTCTTATGCTTTGTTGGATGTTCTAAGTGTCTAACTTTTTCTTAGCTGGTTTCTTTGTCTTCTGACACACACAAGTCTGGTGTTCCAGGACTTCTTTATTGGAACTTTCTCTAGTAGTAATATATAGTATTGTGTGGACTTAAAGGCCATTTGTAAGGTGACTTTCTCATTAAAATGCAAACTCCTATACATAATGCCCTCTTAACGTCTTCACTTGTAATAAGCTGAAATCTAACAAGTCCTAAACAAAAATCCTGGTCTGGTATTCTCATCTGAAAACAGCCCCCTCTACAGAAATCTCAGTTTACTTAATGTCAGCTCAAGCCATAATCTAAAAATCATTCTTCTGGATCACTTACATTCCACTTCTCACTGTCGCTAAATACTATTCCTTCCACCTTTAAATTATGTGTAGAAAATGTCGCTTCTTCCTTTACAATCTGGTCCTCATCACTATTATCTGTCACCTTGGATTTTTGTATTACCCCCAGTCCCTGCTCTCTTCTCTGTAGTTCACTCTCAACACAGTGGCCAATGTGAATTTTTCCGAAAGGTTTTAGTTTATTGATCTTCTCGTGGAAATCTGCATGGCCACAGATAACATCACTGCAGCACCTGTACTCCTTTGCCTTTTTGCCAGCACCAAACAGGCCTTTGAGTCCCCCTGACTTCCTTCACTCTGTTCCTGCGTTCCTTTCGTTGCTCTCTTGAGGTCTTTTTCTTCTCATACAGGCCATGTCTTGCAAGCCTAGTTTTGGGTTAATTCTTTGCCTAATCCAGGGAACCATCAATCATGCCAAAGCCAGGTGTCTCGCCACCACCAAAATGAGTTCTGAATCCAAATACGAAGATGACATCCAGTGTGGTCCTATATGTTTTGGCTAGATTTTCCCGAATTTCAGCATTAGGCAGTGTTGCCTTCCCGGGGTGAAGGACATCAATGACCATTTGTTTCCTCTGAAGTCGTCGGTTGGTCGTGGACGTTCCAGTGCAGATAGTTACCGTGTAGTGTCAATGGGAATTTTTTAAACCTCTCAGACGTTATTGATTTATCAGAAGTTTGAAGCGGCTACCCAAGTCACTTAGAGGAAAGTTTTTTGCAAAAACAAAAATGTCCACTAGATGATAAATGTGAATTCACACCTATCACCGTTATTCTGACGTCTGCTCCACTCTTCTCTCAGAATCCAGTTTTGATGCACTGGCCTCCTTGAACCTATTAGATGTGCTCTGATGTAGATTGTTTTTCACTTTGCTTAGAACATGCTTCAGTACATATCCACACAGATTGCCCCTCAGTTTTTCAGAAATCCTCATATATGTGTGCATGCACATACACATGCTGGGGGGAGGGAGGGAAGGATATAGAAATAAATACACACTGCTGTAACAGAGTGTCTTGTTTTCAAAAAGTATTTTTCTCTGTCTTTTTCTTTTCTGACCATTTCTTGTCTTGCCTTTAATAATGAGAGAATTGTCTTTGCTGTCCTTCTTTCCTGCAGGCGCCCCCTTGCACACTGTTTCTTCTATCTAATTGTGTTTGTTTAGAAGCGCCAGGTATGAAATCTTGAAACAATTCAGGCCATTATGGTATCCTGCGTCCCCATCTAGAGATTACTTCAAGACTACATTTAATTTACAGCACAGCTGTATCCACAGTGATGCCAGCCTATTCCTCAGATGGGGCAGCAGCTCAAGATAGTCATTGGAACGAGTCATGTAGATTGGCAGCCCTTTGTCACTCCTGGATGCTTATCAGACCAGCTCCTTTTCTTAGGCCCTTGTCCTTGACCCAAAGAGCTAAAATAGTTCCTTTAAGGCACAAGCCTTAAGTATGTCCCCTCTGCAAACTCTGGAAATAAAGCCACTGTCGTTTCACTGCACTTTGTACTTTGCATTGGCTTTGCAAGCAGAGAGCAGCCGAGTGTGCACTCAGTGACAATGCTGCAAATATTAATTTGTTCCATGTTATTTTTATTTCAGTTGGGGTTTACATGAATGAAGGAGGTAGGTTCTACACATTTATGTATATATAATATTAAAAGTAGAAAGAGTAAGTGTGACATCAAAAATAATGTTCAATCAAAATCAAAAGCTAGGAGAAAATGATGTTAGAATTTCTTTTTTTCACATGTAGTGTGGAAATCTGGCTAATCAAATAACAACACACAAGTTAATAGGATTAAGCTGAGATTTTTTTCTTAAGGGAAAATACAACCTCACAATGCTTTGGTCGTGTCTGTAAGAAAAAGATCAGAATTAATTAAGAATTTTAAGTTTGGTTTAAGGCAGGTTTTTCAATGTAGTGATCAGTATTAGGTAAGAATTATATACAATACTTCAGAAGTGATAGAAACAGCAAGAAGAGGACTTTGAGGAAAGCATTAAAATAATCTTAGGATATAATACATTTGTTGACGCATTCTATTAAAAAGCGGATAGTTTCTCAAGAAGTTCCTGTAAGGAGCCATAGAACCACCACTAGGGCAGGACATTCTTAGAAGAAAATAGAAATATTAATAAAAACAGTGGAATAGCAAAACCACGTCAAGGTGAAGAGTAAGCTGTAGTTTAGATTATCAGAGGCTAGCTTGAGTGTGGGATTACCCAGTTTTGAAGCACTGGTTCTTGATGATTTTAGTCTAGTTCCTTTATATCTAATTAATAAGAAGTTACCCTGTTTACTCAATTCCTAGAATCACTACTCTTTAAGTCAATATAACTTTCTCTTCTCTGTACTTTCAATTCCCCTGTAAGTTTTCTGCACATTCTCAAAACATTTTTTGTTTTTTCTTTTACTCTAAATTCTATTTCCCAAATTAGTATTTGTAGTATTTGGTTTAAAAGAATTCTAAATTTTTACAATATAATTAAATATTCTTAAGTTTATAGGTCCTAAAATATGCAATTATTCAATTATTCTTGATAACATATCAAAATATTTTTTATATTTTATTTTATAGCTCGTCAATACATAGTTATTCATTAGCAAATAAATGTTTTATTTATATAAAGTACATAAAGAATTGAAATAATTACCTATGAAATTGAGACATGCATATTTTAATAAAGAAGGCTTTTAGAATACATCTTTTCTATTTTTTATTTGTCTGTTTCAGGAAAACAAGATGCTCTATTATACCAATGCTGTTCTTCCACTTCTTTCCTTATCCCGTCTCCATGGGTATAGAAAGTTTCAATTATTTGATATTTTAAAAGAGGGACAGTTGAACTTACCAAGAAATGTTTGCTGTATTCTTGAACCCTTGCGGGAAGGAATTTTATTGAGCTAGTTGTATATCTAATGCAGGTGTTAAAAGAGTCACTTAATAAGCAGACTCTAAATGTAACTACAATGGGCCAAACATTGCAGTCATGTGTAAGAACAGAAACATCTCTGAATACCCATGCATAATCACACACAATCCTTATATAACTGTTTGCCATTTTCTCATTAGAACTGTTCACATGAAGTACTAATTTGTCTTCCATCTTAAAACCATTGCACTTGCTGAAAGAATCCTACAAAGCATACCACAGAACGGTTAAGGTAATATTATATAATTAAAATTATTTTTGAAATTTTTCCAGAAATGATGCCTACAGGATTTTTGAATTCAATTTTAGTAATTATTTTAATTATGGAAACATTATCACTTTTATTTTGGGGCAATATTCAAATATTATTCCAAAATAATTCTAGAGAAAAAGAAAAATAATTAAGATGCATTGTACTATATCATTTGAAAATAGTGTAAGCAATTGATAAACTCTAACATTGTTTTTAACAAATATTTTTAAATAAAGATATACACTTTCAAGATGAATATTTTAAGGAGCACTACACTTTGAGCTATGCAGTTTCTAATGGATAGCCAATTTAGTGGCACTTCTTTTATGTATTTTTTTTTTCAGAAAAGTATATCTGTGAAGAAAGTTTAAAAATAGTCAAAATAGTTTTAATACTGTTGCTCTGCAGCTAAGAATAATAAACTGGCAGAGAAAAATATCTTTTTATTTCTTTTTTCAAATTTTAGGAAAGTGAGACTCATGCACACACACATGATTTCACTAGATACAAGATTAAGTCATAAAACATTTTACAAATAGGAATTTTGATGTCATTAAATAATAAGACCATTCAAATAAGATGATCCCAAACTAAGGATATATATGTTGAAGTTATATAAGCAAGGTAGACTTGGTGCTGCAATTAACTATGTGTATTAGAGCTGAAAAACCACTTAACCTCTCTGAACTTTATAGCAAATAAATACAATTCTCCATGATTGTACAGTAATAAAATAGAAGTTCTTCCTACTTCATTGGCCTTGTAATGGCCAAATTAGATAATAGATTTGTAAAAGCTTTGTACATCATAAAAGTTTTCCCAAACAGGTATTCTTCATTTACTTCATGTAGTTTTCACCTTAAAAAATTTCTCCATTTCAACTCTTTAGGGTTTGGCCTATCTTAAATTGAGTGTTATTTTGCATTCCGTGTTTTTCTCCAATATTAAACTGGTTTGTTAGAATAATATATTTAATTATTTAAGACACTGCAGAAAACTACTCAGCTCATGAGAATCAACTCTCTACTCTGCTCCTGGAAGATGAACAATGGAAGGTACTTCTGGTTTAATAGCCACCACTTCACACATTAGGTTGCTGCATTTTTCGTCTGTAATTTTTACTCTTTCCCACACTATCAAGACCGATTTTTCTCCTCAGAATGTCAGTTCCATATTTCTTCCTTTGTTGAAAGATTACCAGTGTCCCAGTTTCACAAAGTTATGCAATTATAATACAGAATCCATTTACTTCCCGGTAATTGGAGTTCAGCCATTGCTGTGGGAATAAAAGCAAGTCTTACAGTTCATAGTAAAGAACAAAAACATACCATACAGCTTGTGTGGAAAGGGTAGAATGCTACTTGGCCTCAATGACATTCTGAACATCAATGTAGAATTGTAATTGCAGTTTGCCTTCTTTATGATAAAAAGTCATGTTCTAAACATTTTTTTCAATAGATCTAATTTGGAACCAAATTAAGACTCCACAGTATGATTTAAGTTGGTATAGCTAATATCTCATGTCAGAAAAAAAAAAAGTAATCTATAGGTAACATTGTGCAGTTGTGTAGTATGTGTAGTAACTTGTATCATGAATTTCATTGAAATCAATTCTGTTACATTATAAAACTGATAGTTTAGGACAGAAATATCCCTAATAATGAGTGTTATATGATCTATTTTATCTTCTTATAGCCAGCTATTTCTTTATAATGATCCACAAAGTACCTATAGCTATTACCAGTGTCCCAAAGTCACTTATAATTCATTCTTTCACCAGAAGAAGAAATTTGTTGTTTATAGTGAAAGCCATATCCAAAGACTACAATTTTTCTGCTAGCCATTCACTTTATAATCTGCCACTCTAAAATTCACGCAGACAGATACAAACCAAATGCTTTAGAAGTCTCTTCTTAAAAAAATTTCTGAAAGCTACTTACTAAAAGTTAGATAGTTATCAGTCTTCCTACACAAATAATGTACCTACCAGCTCTCACATCTTTTTTCTGCCCATCAAATTATTAGATCTTTATTTTCTTTTCTATTTCCTCAGCCTCTGAAGCAATTAGATTCACATATTTAACAATGTGAACTTTTGCAGGCAGCTACTCACTTAGCTCCAGCAAGAGTACTTTCTATGGTATCTGCCTAGTTTATTCAAATAATTTTTAGCTCCAGCAAGAGTACTTTCTATGGTATCTGCCTAGCTTGTTCAAATAATTTCTTAGCATTACGTTTAGGTCAATTTTTCCTATTTATGAATAAATTTATTTTTTCTATCACCTACAAATGTTTCAACCATATAAATAATTTTATCAGAATGGTGCTAATCATTCCAAAGACAAACTCCATTCTCTGTAGGTAATTCCCTTTCTCTTCTCAATCTAACTAGCTGCTCTGTCGAAACGCGTAGCCATCTTGCCCTTCTTCTTACCCCTGATGTATTTTTACTCCTGACATCTGCATGTCACATTGGTACTCTTGGAAATAAACCTGGCTACACAGTATAAAGAACTGCATTTAGGTCTGTTATTTCCTTTTTCGCACCATAAAAACATTTGTATCCTCTTGTCTTTCCAGAAAGCCTTTTTAACAGTAACCTGCTTCACAAAATATTATGCTTTCCCCTCCTGATCATCTGGTTATTTTTACTGAAACTTCTTCACAGCATACATGCCATTGACTAGAACTGCATAACATATTCCAGGGGGAGATACTTAATTTTTTAGAAAGTAAAAATTAATTTTAACTGAATTACACATACAAATTAACTTTCAAATAATAATAATTATTGTTGTTTCAAAGGAAATGTAGTTAAAATTAGATTTAAAGAGAAAGTGGATATATCAAATGCTTACTTTGATTTACTGAGTGATGTTTTTGTCTATATGGAGTACAAACAGTGACCAATTTAATAAATCAACTTAGTCGGCTGACGTTCCAGGAGAAAGTTCATATAAAAAATGGCTCTCATCATTTAGATGTGTAATTTGCCAGATTATTTAACCAAAAAGTATTTATAGAAGTACAATCACAACAGATTTATCTATATTCAAAACGCACACAAAATAATCTATAACTAAACCTACAACTAAAATTTAAAGTAAATATTTAAATGTCCAATATTAGCATTAAGACCAGGTGTTCACTCTCAGTACTTTTAAAAATTAATATTTTTGTCTGGGTGCAGTGGTTCATGCCTGTAATCCCAGCATTTTGGGAGGTTGAGGAAGGTAGATCACCTGATATCAGGAGTTTGAGACCAGCCTGGTCAACATGATGAAACCCTGTCTCTACTATAAGCTAATAAAAATTAGCCAGGCATGGTGATGTGTGCCTGTAGTCTCAGCTACTCAAAAGGCTGAGGCAGAATTGCTTGAACCCGGGAGGCAGAAGTTGCAATGAGCTGAGATCACACCACTGCACTCCAGTCTGAGTGACAAAACAGGGGTTTGTGTTTATACACACACACACACACACACACACACACACACATAACATATATAGAGTATAAATTATATACATTGAGAGAGTATAAACTTATATATGTAACTTACATATATATATATATATATATACAATTTTTAATTGACAAATCATAATTGTATATGTTTATGGGGAACAAAGATAGGTTTTAACATTTCACATGTAATCATTTCATACGTATACATGTGAAATGATTAATTTAAGCTAATGAACATATTTATTACCTCATTAACTTACAACTTTTTGTAGTAACATTTGAAATTTATTATCTTAGTTATTTTAAATTATTCAATACATTATTATTGATTACAATCAATCTGCTATATAACAGATCTCAAAACTTACTTGTCTTTGCTAACTAAAACCTTGTACCTTTTGATCCACAACTTCCCATTCTTTTCTTTCCCCCCACCCTCAGCCTCTGGTAACCATCACTCTACTTTCTACTTCTATGAGTTTAATATTTTTAGATTCCACATACACGTGAGATCATGTGATAGTTATCTTAAGTGCCTAGCTTATTTCTTAGCATAATGTTCTCCAAGTTCATCCATGTTATTGCAAATGGCAGTAACTCCTATTGTTTTAGAGGCTAAATAATAGTCTTTTATTTATGTATACCACACTGTCTTTATTTATTCATCTGTTAATGGACACAGTTTATTCTATATTTTGGCTATTGTAAATGATGGGGCAATGAGCAAGGAGCACGGATATCCCTTTGACACCTCAATTTCAAATTCTTTCGGATTTATACCCAAAAGTGGGATTTCTGGCTTGTACAGGAGTTCTCTTCTTTGTTTTGTTTTTTTTTTTTTTTTTAACCTCCATACCGGTTTTCGTAGTGGATGTACTAATTTACACTCCCACCAACAGTGTACAAGAGTTTTCATTTCTTTGCATTCTCACCAACACTTGTTATCCTTCAGCGCACTTTTATGTACTGTTATACTGGTGGTCCCAGCAGCCAAGATAAGACAAGAGAAAAAGTGAATCTATTACAAGGGAAAATATAAAATCATCATTATTTGCAGATAAATGCTCATCAATGTAGAAAATCTTAAAAACTATGAAAAAAGTTCTAGGAGAATTAAATAAGCAAGTTTAGCAAAATCACATGAATGCAACCACATATAAAAATTATTAAACTATACATTCTAAAGGAGTCCTTTTTATTCTATGTAGAATTTAACTCAATAAAGCTTATTTTTAAAGTAAGTATAATACCATGGAAGCCAATATTTATGAAAACATATTTGGATTTAGAAAGTATTCTGATCTATTATCAGAGTAGATCTGGAAGAAAAGATTTTATACAGAGTACACAGAGTGGCGATATTTTAGGTCCTTTGATATACTGATGTCAAACATGAAATGCTTTCCCATCACTTTCTTATCCTAAATCTCTATCTCATTCCCCAGCAACTTCCTATAACTTACTCCTGGGCAATACATCCCTTACATATGTGTATTTGATATTAATTTCATTCACATCCATATAATAATTTTAAAAGGAAATGAAACAAAGGAAGAATTTTAATTTAAAATTTTGAAAACAAATTGTTCACATTTTTGGTTATTTGCATACCATAAAAAACACCTGATTTTCCAATAGAAGTAGAAATAATTGCAGTAGAGTTAATTTTACAGTAGAAGCAATTACAATAGATTTCCCATTAGAAGAAACTTCTATAGGAAACAACTACTTTAATTTTGCAGGAGAATTAATTACAATGGTAAAATTAAGTTTCTCAAAGTAGATAAAATTATCACTTAATTCCAAAAAATATGCTAACTAATAAAAGCACTGACAACTTTGAAGGAATAATCTGAATAGAAACGTAGGGCAGAATTTGGCCCTGACTTACGATTCAACTTAAGATTCTCTTTTTTATCTTAAGATTTTTTTTTTTTTTACTTTATGATGGTGCAAAAGTAGAAATCATAATCTAAATTTTGAATTTAGAGTTCTCTAGGCTAGTGATATGTGATATGATACTTGTTTGTGATGCTGGGCCACAGCAGTGAGGTGCAGCTCCAGGTCAGCAATGGCATTACAAGAATAAACAACAAATTCGTGACAGTGTCCTGTGTTGCCAGTCAAATTTGTTCAACAGCAGTTAATGTAAGTGTGCTGAGGATTTTTAAGGTGGTTTGGATAAGCTATGATATTTGGAATGTTAGGTGTGTTAATGTATTTTTGATTTCCAGTATTTTGTATTTAAAATGGGTTTATTTACAGCCCCAGTGTAAGTCACAAAGCTTATGCATAGGTTTTAAAACAAATCTTGAGAATATTAAGTTTAGCAAAAGAAAGCAGACTCAAGAAAGTACAGTTTTTGTAATTCCATTAATATAGAAGTCTGCAACAAGCAAATCAGTGTATTCATAGAAGTGGGTTACATGCAAAGTGACTGGAGTATATTTTTAGAGGCGATGAAAATACTGTATATTTCTTTTGTGGTGTTGGTTATACAAGTGTAAAATTGGGAACTCACCCAATTTTAAATTTTAAATTTTAAATAGATGTATTTATGTTATGCAAGTAGTCCTCAACATTTTGAATTAACTGTGATTAGCACATTTTGGATAATATTTTGAGGTGATATTGATGAATTTTAAAAAGACCTAAGTAAATTGGTGGGATGTTTCATATTTATGTATTTTAAGGCTCAAAAATTATTTCTGAAGTTGGAATACACATTCAACAAAATCCTGTTTCTTTTCAAGGAAATACAACTTGTGTCTTGCTGAACTATCATAACACATATGCAGGTTTGTGTATTTTGTTGCTGGTGTGTGGCATAAACTCTAATTTTTTATTAGTGGCAATATAAATAAGCACAACTATTTCATAAAAAGGAATACATAAGACTACTTTTCTGAGATTGACTAATTTTACAATACATGTGGAAATAGAAAAAAAATAACAGACAAGGGTCACAAAGATAAAAATAAAAGTCATATTTTTGGACTGTTTCTTTTAGTGTAGAAGTATGATTTCTGACATAAGTTCCAAGATAAATCAAAGAGAAAAGAGTGTGTATAAAATGGGATTAATGTCACAGATTACAGAGCCCAGGAACAAGCCCCACATATAAGAAGTTATGACATAAGGAAGAAATAGGACTGCAAAGAAATAGGGAAAAGAGATCTTCAACAAATGGTAATGAAGTATCAGTGTAACCACATTAAGAAATGTTTTACTTTATCTCAAAAATTAAATTGCAGATTGATTAAAGATGTAAATATGAAATAACAAATATAAATATTTGGTAAGATATTATTGGAAGTTGTTTTCATTATGTCAGGAAGGGAAGAAAACAAGTAAAACTGAAAAATAATGATAGAAATTGCATTTTATATATTTATTTTGTGAATTGCTATTTATAAAAACTAGCAGGAAAGCAAAAACAACATGCAACAGATGGGAAATATATTTGCACTGCATACAACTGACAAAAATTAAACTAAAACAGACATCTACCACATAAGAAGAACTATTTAAGTCAGTAAGAAGACATATAATCCAGTAGAAAAAATACATAGAAGACTTTAACAAGATATTTATGAAAGAAGAAACCTAAATGATTAATAAACATTTTTAAAATGACAAACTTTTCACCTACACAGAGCAGTTAAATTGGAAACACCTGAAATAACACTACAGGTGCATAGATTTGTCTGTTTTATTGAGGATAGGAGACAGCAGAATGGAGTTTATAAACTGGTACAACTACTTGAAAATATTTTGATGTTCCCCTCCTTGTGTCCGTGTGTTCTCATCATTCACCTATGTAACAATCCTGCAAGATCTGCACATGTACCCCAGACATTAAAGTATAATAAAATTTCAGAAAAAAAAATTTTAATTAAAAAAGGAAATATTTTGAAAATTTCTGGTGAATGTGTATAGTTTATGACCAAATAATTCCACACTCTTTTATACCCTTAGGGGTAATTGTGCATATATGCCCCAAGATACATGGACAAGAATGTTATAGCTTTACTGTTTATAACAGTAGTCCCCACCCTTTTTGGCACCAGAGACAGGTTCCATGGAAGACAATTTTTCTGTGGATTGGAATGCAGTAGTGTAGATAGTTTTGGGATGAAACTGTTCCACCTCAAAGCATCAAGCATTAGATTCTCATAAGGAGTGTGCAACCTAGATCCCTGGCATAGGCAATTCACAATAGTGTTCATGCTCCTATGAAAATCTAATGCCACTGCTGATCTGAATAGGAGGTTGAGCTCAGACAGTAATGCCGGCTAGCCTGTGTCTCACCTCCTGCTGTGTGGGCCAGTTCCTAACAGGGGACCCAGAGGTCGGGGATTCCTGGTTTACAATATCCTCAAACCAGAAAGAATCCATATGCTCGTGAAAATTAAAACAAATAAATAATGTGTGTTATATTCACATACTAAGATACTTTTCAATACTGGAAATAAATACATTATACCTACATGAATGGACATATGTACAATACTCAATCATGGTGTTTAACAAATAATAATGACACTTAGTTCAATTTACATAAAGTTCTAAAACAGGTGAAACTAAACTATATGTTTTATGTAAACTATTATAACATATTTGGTAAAGCTGCAGAGAAAAGTGAAAGTCATAATAATGATTATTAATAGTAAAGGCAAAAGATGTGATCAACTAGAGACATTCCACAGAGACAGAGAGAGAATTATAAAATGCTGTAGTTTCAATTATTGGATAAAATTACATAACTGGTTTTATTAATGTATTCTTTAATCTGAAAACATGTATAGACTGCATAAAATATATCCTACATATAATGTTTCATATTTTAAAATGTAGCAATGATTAAAAAGAAATACAAACCAGTTAGTATCAAGAATTTTTTTCTGAATAAAAATATAATTTGAAAATAAAATTTTCTATTATATCTCCATACAAGAGCAAGAAGTGGCAGAAACAAGTGTGTGTGTGTGTGTGTGTGTGTGTGTGTGTGTGTGTGCTTTCCATAGTAGAAGACATTTACCAAGGGATATCTGAGCACTTAAATGAAAGAAATGGTTAAATGTCACAGTAGGAAGAAATCTTGTGAAATGATACTATCTGCCACATTTCAGGCATGGTAGACTCAGGACACTGCACCAAGCACAATGCAGGAGTAACTGTATGAGTTACTAGTATAAAATGACTGACTTTAGCATATATTTTGCCATATTATACGAGGAATTATAAGACGCCATTATTAGATGATGGCATTTAAAAATGCCATATAATTTTAATTTAAAATGAATTATAAGATGATGGTACAGCTCAACACTCCATGTGCATGTTCTATCTGTTCAAGGGGAGAAAGTAAGGATATTTGCTGTTTTGTGGTCACTTTAGATAATATGGCCAAGTGGTTAAATAAGAAGCAGAAAAAGGAGACAAGTGTTTTGAGAGGAAAAAGCAGAACCTTTAACAGAAAGTTTGTAAAAATTTCTCCAGATTTATTAGGAAGCTTGAACCATTTTCAGAGGCCAGGCCCATGTTTGCAAACACAGCCACAGATGGAGAAATGGCTATGGAATAACAGAATTTCACCATGAAAAACTGATTGGATGGAGATCTGAGCTCCCTTCCAACACAAATGCCCCAAAGCCAGATAAGATGATGGAAACAAGTGCTTAATAGCAATTTTATCTAAAGAATCAATAGCAAAAATAGGAGTAAAATGATCAGATCTTATCATCTTGTATTTTCTTTTTCCATAAGGAAGAAATGGCTATATGATTGCATGAGACATTTAAGGGTAGTCCCCAAAATGAGTGGAGAAAAATACTCTCATTCAGCTTGTGAGTGAGAATAGAAAAAACATAAAATTTAGTTTAGAGAAATGACTAATTATAAAATTACTAAATGTAAAATAATCTAATATGTGGGCAGTTCTCCATAAGCATGTAGTTGCTAATGAAGGAGACAAAATGATGCCACCTTGGCATATAAACTATCATGAATTAAAGGCATTTGAAGAACAGCAGGTGCAAAAAGATGATTCTGACCTATTTTCTGTTTCCTAAAGCAGGAGATAAAATTCCCATGTGAAAGACACGCTCCCAGAATGGAAGAAAAGACAACATTCTTATCTTCCATGATGAGTAGTTGAGACTGAGAAAATACAATTAGAATTCTAGACTTTATTATAATAACTCTTATTTTTTAGCCTCGTCACGTAAGTTAGTTGCTTCTTCACAGCTTATTACTCTTTGTCCAATTCAGTAACTAATTAATTGACTCTAATTGTTTTTTGGGGGTCTTCATTCCTTTATGAAGGCCCCAATGCTACAGAAAATATGTATTAAATACATTTGTGTGCTTTTTTCCTTTTGATCTGTCTTATGTCAATTTAATTCTCAGACACACCCTAAAGAAACTCTTAAAAAGGGACTCTAGCTCCTCTAGTTTCTGGCTAGTTGGGATTTTCAGTATGACTACAACAATACTTACCCTGGGATTATTGCCACTGAGAGATGCTGAACCTCTGACAAAGCCAGCAGTAGGAATTCTTACTGAGCCGGCCTCCAAGATCTCTGCCTGCAGGGTCCCATTAAAGAGAGAGTGATAGGAATCTCCCTCTGTCTTTTTTCTCTTTCTTAATTTAGATTTTCAGGAGAAAATATATGTATGAGCTAGTTTTCTGGGTATAGTGACTTGGATGTTTTGTATCATAAGTGGAGTAACCTTGTTTTCTGATTGGTCTCTTCCCTGCTGGAGAGGGTCATTGTCTTCCATCCTCTCTGTCTTTTGTGTAACTTTCATAAAGAGAAGAATCACATGGCAGAACAGAAGTATAAATCCTTATAAACTGTCCTTCAAGCCAGACTCATAGACTAATGAATTCACGGTTCTCACCAGACTGATAACTGTTTAGACAAAATTTGATGTGGTCTTCAAAGGGAAAACATACACAGAGACATACACACATAACTAATGAGGCTCATTTTTCTGTCTTATTTTATGTCCAGAGTCCTTTGCTTTGTGACCAATGAGAACACTCTCTCTTATCTCTGCCAGCCAGGGAGTGCAAATATCATCTTGTGTCCGACAGCCATTCCAACAGGCTGAGAACCTGAGCTACAAAGTGACAAGCAGCATTTTTTTTGTCTGATCATGCCAGATCTTAAGGAATTTTGTTTTAATAAGAGGTCCCAGTCAATAAGGCCCATTTATTGTCTTAACCATTGCTGCCTGCAAACTCCTTATCTGAGCTATGCCTGCCTAGAGTCACGGATAAGTGAACCTGTGACTGGAGGCACCCATGTGCCACAGAAGACAGAGACACGTTTTTCACAAACCCTAGTCTTACTGCCTATGGCAAAAAAGGTCTTTGCTTTCTTAGGCTATCTCTGGGAGTAAATTTTGGATTATGGAGGTGCATCTTCTGCACCCACTTCGCAAATGCCACTTGCATTCTTGGTAGAGATTTATTCTAAGCCTTAAAAATTACCTCTGGATCTTTCCATAAAAAGCCTGACTGAATTAGGTGACTATTGGAATAATTATGCCATTGAAAATTCTACCCTTGAAGGCCCAGACAATGAATTCTTTGAAGTGGAAAAACTTCTATATTTGAAAAAAAATTAGCTCTATTTCTAGACAACTGTCCTGCTGGTACTTACAGAAAGATCAAATAGAAAAGAGGGCACATAGAGTATAATTGCTAACCTTAGGGACTCCTTTTTTTTTTTTTTAATAAAAATTACCATGTTTATTATGTCTAAGGTGCCCAAGCTGAAAAATCACATACTTTAAAAAAAAATTTTCTTTGAAACTGTTCACAGAGCCACAGAGCCAGGGATGACACACATTTTTCTACTAGTTTTCTGCTCCTCATTTTTTTTTTTTTTTCTTTTTTTTTTTTTTTGCTTTTTTTCTTTTGTTTAATGCTTTAAATTCTAGGATGCAAGTGCAGAACATGCAGGTTTGTTACATAGATAAACACATACCATGGTAGTTTGCTACATCCAACCCCCATCTACATTAGGTATTTCTCCTAATGTTAGCCCGGCTCAATCCCCCCAGCCCCTGCTATCCCTCCCCTAACCCCCAGGCCCCAGCAACCCCCAGTGTGTGATGTTCCCCTCCCGATGTTTGTGCCTTCTCATTGTTCAACACTCACTTATGAGTGAGAACATGCGGTACTTTGTTTTCTCTTCTTATGTCAGTTTGCTGAGAATGATGGTTTCCAGCTTAATCCATGTCCCTGCAAAGGACATGAACTCATCCTTTTTATGGCTGCATAGTATTCCATGGTGTATATATGCCACGTTTCCCTTATCCACTCTGTTTTTGATAGGCATTTGGATTGGTTCCAAGTCTTTGCTATTGGAAACAGTGCTGCAATGAGCATATGTGTGCATGTGTCTTCATAACAGAAGGATTTCTAATTCTTTGGGTATATATCCAGTAATGGGATTGCTGGGTCAAATGGAATTTCTATTTCTAGATCCTTGAGGAATTGCCACACTGTCTCCCACAATGGCTAAACTAATTTACACTCCCACCAACAGTGTAAAAGTGTTCCTATTTCTCCACATCCTCTCCAGCATCTGCTGTCTCCAGATTTTTTAATGATCGCCATTCTAACTGGTGTGAGATGGTATCTCAATGTGGTTTTGATTTGCATTTCTCTAATGACCAGTGATAATGAGCTTTTTTTCATACATTTGTTGGCTGCACAAATGTCTTCTTTTGAAAAGTATCTGTTCATATCCTTCACCACTTTTTGATGGGGTTGTTTCCTTCATGTAGATTTGTTTAAGTTCTTTGTAGATTCTGGTTATTAGCCTTTTGTCAGATGGGTAGATTGCAAAAACTGTTTCCCATTCTGCTGGTTGCCTTTTCACTCTAATGATAGTTTATTTTGCTGTGCAGAAGTTCTTAAGTTTCACTAGATCCCATTTGTCTATCTTGGATTTTGTTGCCATTGCTTTTGATGTTTTAATCATGAAGTCTTTGCCTATGCCTATGTCCTGAATGGTATTGCCTAGGTTTTCTTCTAGGGTTTTAATGGTGATAGGTCTTATGTTTAAATCTTTAATCTATCTGGAGTCAATATTTGTACAAGATACAAGGAAGGGATCCAGTTTCAGCTTTCTGTGTATGGCTAACCAGTTTTCCCAACACCATTTATTAAATAGGGAATCCTTTCCCCATTGCTTGCTTTTGTCCAGTTTAAGATCAGATGGTTGTAGACATGTGGCATTATTTCTGAGGCCTCTATTCTGTTCCATTAGTCTATACCTCTGTCTTGGTATTAGTACCATGTTATTTTGACTATTGTAGCCTTGTAGTATAGTTTGAAGTCAGGTAGTATGATGCTGTCAGCTTTGTTGTTTTCTGTTTTTTGTTTTTTTTTTTCTTAAGATTGTCTTGGCTATGTGGGCTCTCTTTTGGTTCCATATGAAGTTTAAGGTTGTTTTTCCCAATTATGTGAAGAAAGTTAATGGTAGCTTGATGGGGATAGCAATTAATCTATAAATTACTTTCAGCAGTGTGGCCACTTTCACAGTAATGATTCTTCCTAACCATGAGCATGAAATATTTTTCCATCTGTTTGTGTCGTCTCTCATTGAGCAGTGGTTTGGGGTTCTTGAAGTGGTCCTTCACATCCCTTGTTAGTTGTAATCCTAGGTATTTTATTCTGTTTGTAGCAATTGTGAAGGGGAGTTCGCTCATGATTTGGCTCTCTGTTAGTCTGTTATTGGTGTATAGAAATTCTTGTGATTTCTGCACATTGGTTTTGTATCCTGACTTTCCTGAAATTTCTTATCAACTTAAGGAGATTTGGGGCAGAGATGATGGGGTCTTCTAAATATACAATCATATTGTCTGCAAATAGAGACAATTTTACTTCTTCCTTTCCTAGCTGAATACCCTTTATTTCTATTTCTTGCCTGATTGCCCTGGCCAGAACTTCCAATGCTATGTTGAATAGGAGTGGTGAGAGAGGCCATCCTTGTCTTGTGCCAGTTTTCAGATGGAATGCTTCCAGTTTTTGTCCATTCAGTATGATATTGGCTGTGGGTTTGTCAAAAATAGCTTTTATTATTTTGAGATACATTCAATCGATACCTAGTTTATTGAGAGTTTTTAGCATAAAGGGTTGTTGAATTTTGCAAAAGGCCTTCTCTGCATCTATTGAGATCACCATGTGGTTTTGTCTTTGGTTCTGTTTATGTGATGGATTATGTTTATAGATTTGCATATGTTGAACCAGCCTTGTATCCTGAGGATGAAGCCTACTTGATCATGATGGGTAAGGTTTTTGATGTGCTGTTGCAATTGGTTTGCCAGTATTTGGTTGAGGATTTTTGTGTCAATTTTCATCAGGGATATTGGCCTGAAATTTTCTTTTTTAGTTGTATCTCTGCTAGGTTTTGGTATCCAAATGATGTTGGTCTCATAAAATGAGTTAGGGAGGATTCCCTTTCTTTGTTTCATTTGGAATAGTTTCAGAAAGAAAGGTACCAGCTCCTCTTGTACCTCTGGTAGAATTCAGCGGTGAATCCGTCTAGTCCTGGATTTTTTTTTTTTTTTGGTTCATGTAGGATGGTTGCATAGGTACATACATGGCAATGTGGTTTGCTGCCTCCATCCCCCCATCACCTATATCTGGCATTTCTCCCCATATTATCTCTCCCCAACCTCCTTACCCTCCTCTGTCCCTCCCGTAGTTCCCTCCAACAGGCCCCATTGTGTGATGCTTCCCTCCCTGTGTCCATGTGTTCTTATTGTTCAATACCTGCCTATGAGTGAGAACATGCAGTGTTTGATTTTTTGTTCTTGTGTCAGTTTGCTGAGAATGATGGTTTTCAGATTCATCCATGTCCCTACAAAGGACACGAACTTACCGTTTTTTTTATGGCTGCATAGTATTCCATGGTGTATATGTGCCAGATTTTTCTTGCCAGTATATCGTTGATGGGCATTTGGATTGGTTCCAGGTCTTTGCTATTGTAAACAATGCCACAACGAACAGGTAGCTTGTATTTCTATGGAATCGGTGGTGATATCCCCTTTTTCATTTTTATTACATCTATTCAATTCCTCTCTCTTTTTTATTTGTCTGGTTAGCAGTCTATCTATTTTGTTGATCTTCTCAAAAAAACCAATCTTCTCAAAAAAACCAGCTCCTGGATTTATTGACTTTTTGAAGGTTTTTTTGTGTCTCTTTGAGTTCTTCTCTGATCTTAGTTATGTGTTGTCTTCTGCTAGCTTTTGAATTTGTTTGATCTTGCTCCTCTAGTTCTTTTAATTCTGATATTAGGGTGTTGATTTTAGATCTTTCCTTGATTTTCATGTGGGCATTTAGGGCTACAAATTTCCCTCTAGACACTGCTTTAAATGTGTCCCAGTGATTCTGGTACATTGTACCTTCATTCTCACTTGTTTCAAAGAACATCTTTATATCTGCTTTCATTTCATTATTTATCAAGTCGACATTTAGGAGCAGGCTGTTCCATTTCCATGTAGTTATGCAGTTTTGAGTGAGTTTCTTAATCCTGAGTTCTAATTTGATTGCACTGTGGTCTGAGAGACTGTTTGTTATGATTTCCATTCTTTTGCATTTGCTGAGGAGTGATTTACTTCCAATTATTTAGTTGATTTTAGAGTAAGTGTGACGTGGTGCTGAGAAGAATGTATATTCTGTAGATCTGGGGTGGACAGTTCTGTAGATGTATATTAGGTCCACTTGGTCCCAATCAGTGTTCAAGTCCTGGATATCCTTGTTGACTTTCTGTCTTGTTACCTGTCTAATATTGACAGTGGAGGTTAGAGTCTCCCACTATTATTGTGTGGGAGTCTAAGTCTCTTTGTGACTCATTAAGAACTCACTGGAAACCCAGGGCACTGGTGTTGTAGACACTGGGGATGAGTCTCCTGGTCTGCAGCTTGTGAAGACTGTGGGAAAAGTGCAGTATCTGAGCCTGAGTGCTGGGAATGTCGAGAAAAGTCCCTAATGGCTTTCCTTGGCTAGGAGAGGGAGTTCTCCGGCCCCTTGCACTTGCCGGGTGATGTGATACCCCAACTTACTTTGGTTTACCCTCCTTGAGCTACACTGTGTCTAACCAGTGCCAGTGAGATGAACCTGGTACCTCGGTTGGAAATGTAGAGATCACTCCCTTTCGGTGTCGCTCTCGCTGGGAACTGCAGACCAGAACTGTTCCTATTCAGCCATCTTGGTGGTATTCAGGATGGATGCCCTTAACAAGGCTAAAAAAAAAAAAAAAAAAAAAAAAGAACAACAATAAAGCAAACTTAGCACAAAAGTTAAAATTCACATCCACTCTAAATCTTCCTTCTCCACCCACCCATGTTCTCCTGTATCCCAACTTCCTGTCCCTGAACCCCTCGTAGATGTTTTGGATTGCTGGGCTTAAACCTACTTTTCTCAAAATCTGGTCCCACCTCCTCAGCAAATTCCTGTAACTTCAAAATTCCTCCAAGTTCCCCAGAACATATTTTAAATTTCCAACTTTCTACTTTAACTTCCCTTCTCTTCAAGATTTACAGAAGGCAGAGAGATCCAAGATGGCTGATCACTAGCAGCTCGGGATTGTAGCTCCCAGTGAAAGTGCAGAGAACGAGAGGACGCCACACTTTCAGACGAAATTTTGTTGCTCACACACCAGGAGATTCCCAGCGGGGGAGCCCCACAGGTCGCCAGCACGACTCTTGCGGCCAGCGAGGAGGTTTTGCCGCTGCCTTGGTGCGGCGGTTCTTGGTGCAGAGTCAGAGAAGCACCATCAATCTTAATACCGCTGTTTTGGCTGGCTCAGTGCGTTGCTCAGATTTTAGCACTGGGAATCAATAAGTTAGACGTCCACTCAGAAACCCAATTATAAAGACAGTGATTATAAAGACCACAGATGGATAAATCTATAAAGAAGGGAAGAAAACCGCCTAAAAAGGCTGAGAATACCCAAAATCAGAACGCCTCTCCCTCTACAGGGGATCACAGTTCCTCATCAGCAACAGAACAAGGCCTGATGGGGAATGAGTGTGTTCCATTAACAGAAACAGGCTTCAAAAGGTGGATGATAAGAAACTTCTGTGAATTAAAAGAACTTGTTCTAGCCCAATGCAAAGAAACTAAGAACTTTGAGAAAAGGTTTGACGAAATGTTAACAAGAATACACAATTTAGAGAGGAATATAAGTGAATCAATGGAGCTGAAAAACACAAGAACTTCGCGAACTAAGCCCAAGTTTTAACAGCTGAGTCGACCAAGCAGAAGAAAAGATATCAGAAGTCGAAGGCCAACTTAATGAAATAATACGAGAATACAAGATTAGAGAAAAAAGGATAAAAAAGAACAAGCAAAGTCTCCAAGAAATATGGGACTATGTGAAAAGACATAATCTACGTTTGATAGGTATACCTAAATGTGACGAAGAGAATCAATCCAAGCTGGAAAATACGCTTCAGGATATTATTCAGGAAAACTTTCCCAACCTAGCAAGGCAGGACAATATTCAACTCCAGGTAACACAGAGAACACCACAAAGATATTCCTCAAGAAGACCAACCCCAAGGCACATAATCGCCAGATTCACCAGGGTTGAAATGAAGGAGAAAATACTGAGGGCAGCCAGAAAGAAAGGTCAGGTTACCCACAAAGAGAAGCCTACCAGACTCACAGCAGATCTCTCATCAGAAACCCTACAAGCCAGAAGAGAGTGGGGGCCAATATTCAACATCCTTAAAGAAAAGAACTTTCAACCCAGAATTTTACATCCAGCCAAACTAAGCTTCATAAGCAAAGGAAAAATAAAATCTTTTGTGAACAAGCAAGCACTCAGAGATTTCATCACCACCAGGCCTGCTTTACAAGAGCTTCTGAAGGAACCCCTACACATAGAAAGGAACAACCAGTATCAGCCTTTCTAAAAAATACCAAAAAGTAAAGAGCATCAACATAATCAAGAATTTACATCAACTAACAGGCAAAATAGCCAGCTAATTAAATTGCAGTATTAAATTCACATATATTATTATTAATTCTAAATTTAAATCGACTAAATCCCCCAATCGAAAGACACAGACAGGCAAAAAAAGCCAAAACCCATCAGTATGCTGCATCCAGACCCATCTCACATGCAAGGATACACAAAGACTCAAAACAAAGGGATGGAGAAAGATTTACCAACCAAATGGAGAGCAAAAATAAATAAATAAATAAAAAGCAAGAGTCGTTTTAAAGCAACAAAGATCAAAAGAAGCAAAGAAGGATATTATGTAATGATAAAAGGATCTATGCAACAAGAAGAGCTAAAGATCCTAAATATATACGCACCCAATACAGGAATACCCAGATATATAAGACTTATAAAGAGACTTAGACTCCCACACAATAATAGTGGGAGACTTCAACATCAATATTAGACAGATCAATGAGACAGGAAATTAACGATATCCAGGATTTGAACTCAGATCCGGAACAAGTAAACTTAATTAACATTTATAGAACTCTCCACTTTAAATACACAAAATATACACTCTTATCAGTACCACATCACACCTATTTACAGGTTTCAATGAGATATTGGTTGGCTGCTTGTTTGTTATTTTCTTCCCTCATTTTTTTTTCATGTCTCTATTATTAAGCACAATTATAGGCATACCCACTTTTAGACTGCATTCTAGCCTGGGCAATAAAGCAACAGCCCTGTTCTCTCTCCCTCTTCCTCTTTCTCTTTCTTCCTCTCCTTCATTCTTTTTTTTTTTTTTTTTTTTTTTTAAAAAAAAAAAAAAGATTTACAGAAGGCACAATGACCGGATATCCAGGCTGAAGGCATGCAGGTCACTTGCGTAAATGTTAACAGCTAAGGAATAAATCTGGCACAGGCTCCAGGTACATGAAGCCAGATTTATTATACCTTACAACTCCTCCTGCTTCCAGGGGCTCTGCAAACAAACTCTGTCTCCTTCAGACCTTATCCAATACCCACTACTAATGAGTCTTGGACCCCTACCACAAAGAATTGATATCCCCTGCACAGCTGCACAGCTTTTAAATTACAAACATCATTTGCCCCATTTTCAGAAGATTCTACCTAATTTAGAGAAGAATAAGAAAGATGAGTGGCTATTCACAATCTTATTTATAGTGACCTTGATTCGCTCCTATGAAAAATTCTTCCCACCCATTTTTATACTGTGGTTATCAGACAAACCAGATGGTCTTCAGAGGACAGTCCCCCAACAGAGGAAACAAATGGCCAGAATTTTTTCCAGGTTCTCCTGCAAATGATCAGGAAATATCTCAGCTAGAAGCTGATAATCAGGACCTAATTGGGGTGATACTAAAGGCCTTTTCCATTAAGGTGAGTTGGTCTAATATTGAATTATGCACTCAAAAGAAAAGAGAACACCCCAAGGCTTTTGTAGAATGCTTTATACAAACTTTTCAAAGATATGATACATTAAACCCTGAAGCCGCAGAACACAGAAGTCTTTTAATTCCTGCCTGGGTTAGAAATTTTCTCCTTGATATAAAAAAGCAAATACAAAATCACATTGGCTGGAGAGGCCAATCTCTCAATGTTGATATGGAATAAGTTACACTATTATTTGAGAGTAGCTTGCAAGAAAATGAGAAGAAAAAAATAATTAAAATCGGCAGTAGTTGCTTGGCAAATTGAGTTAAAAAAAAAAAAAGATGAAATTCCAGTTGAGAAACTTAAAACCCACTTACCCTTCTGTTTGCCTCCTCATATTTGTAGATACTGTAAAAAACCAGGACATTCAAAGAACAACTGTCTGGCACATAAGAGTGAGGAAAGCATAAAGAATAACGTTCCCAGACTCCAAGACACTGAGAAGACTTCTTTTGCCTTTTCTGCATGACCGCACCCCATAGATTGATAGAGTCAAACCATCCTCTGTTGTACCTCAGAACCTACTATTAAGCTTATAGAAGCTGATTAGGAACTGAGTTTTTGAGTGGACACCTGGGTGACTTTCTCTAACATTTTCTTACAGGCTGTATCTCTGCCTGTCACCTCTGATTCTATTCATGCTGTAAGAGTTTCTTGGAAACCTACTTCATTGTCAACATCTCACGTCCACCCCAGTGTCCTGAGGCCTTCTTAACACTCAGCAAGCCTTTCTAATTTCTTACCCTTAACCAGCTAATTTTTAGCCTAAGATTTGCTAATTAAATTGAATGCCACTATAAAATGTAATGAGAAGGGAGTTTCATTTTCCTTCCCTCAGACAAATTCTCAAACTTCCTACCTTTCCTAATGGAACTCATCTTAATATAAAATCCACTGAAAATTATACAATTTTTAAGAACGTACCAACTGGTGTCTGAGCCTCCTGGTACAAATAAGCTTGCACTGTGACTAAGGGCACAACTTCTGCTCATTGAATGGAGAAAGAACAAGCTTTTCTCATCAGCAGCCCAGTGCCTCCTCTCTCAAGATGCAGAAGAAGCAATTGAACTATAATATAGTCTCTTTTATAGCTGGGCATTCTTATCTTTACTTCTTTACCCTGTAACACCCCAATCTTACTATTACAGAAAGATGAAGAATTTGATGCAGATGTGAATCAAATCTATTGATGTATACAATATCTGGGCACCATAAACTCCTTTGAAATTCCTATTTGCCCAACTTCATAGTCCTTAATCCAGCCACCATTCTTACCTCAGTCCCTGCTGGTGCACTTGGTTTATAGTAATTGACTTTTGCTCAGCTTTCTTTTCAGTTCCATTGCACCCTACTTACAATTTGTCTCTGCACTTACATTTAGAGGGAGACAATTAACATAAACTGTGATACATCAGAAATATTGTGAATCTCTGTCTGTATTTTTCCAAGTCCCTAAAGCTGACTTGGACTGAATAAACTTTACCCAAAGCTCCACTCTTTTTCAGTATGTTGATGACCTTTTGCTTTTAACGAAACTAACAGAGTGCTGTAATAGATTCCGTAATTCTCTTAAAAGCACAGCTGACAGGCTGTAAAGACTTCCCATCAAATCTTCAGTGGTAGGAACCAAATGTATCTGAGACAGATCTCAATCAATTTAGAGGATTATTTAGCCAAGGTTTAGGATATGTCTTGGAAAAAGGAACGCAGAACCGCAAGAAGAATCTGTGATCCATGCTTTTTCCAAAGAGGTTTTTGAGGCCTTCAATAGTTAAAGAGAAAGAGTGAACTGGAGGAAGGATATGGTCACATTACTGAATCCATATGTTGCACATTAAAAGGAGAGAATAGAGGAATAGTCAATTATTTGTCTCTTGCTCATTTAATCAGTACTTCACATATGATGAAGTCAACACAGAGTAGCTTCCAGTGGAGACATCTGTTTCATTGTTGCTGTTTTTATTAATCTGTAGCTATTCATGTAGGAACAAAGGAAAGGCAGCTTCTTCTGTGACAGCAGCTTCCAGTTTAACTTTTCCCTTTCATGTAGTGAATTGGAGTCCCAGTATTTAGTTTTCCTTTCACAATGAGTACAACCAGCTTCAACCTCTTTAGAACTTGAGATATCACAGAACACTCAAAAAGCTGAGCCCAAAATGCCTGGAGGCAACTTTTTTTGTCCCTCTCTCAATGAAAAACAGCAGCTACGTAAATTTCTAGGGGCATCTGGCTATTGTCAACAATTAATTTCTAATACCTAATATGCCAACCCCATATTTCCCCACTTGCATTTCCCTACAACAACAACCTGGCACACGTCTATAAACACAAGGACTTATAACCATGTTTAACCACTGTACGGCAAGCAGCACCATCCACTAAGAGACCTGGGCAGAGTCAAGCCCACCCATACCTCTTGTACCAGATCTGTCAACCTCAGTCTCAGCTATAGATCACAAAGCAACCCATGGCCTGGCTTGGGCCCCTCCCAGCCATGATCTGGGAATAGAATCCAGGGATCTGGTGGGAGACATGCAAATCCATGCCCACAAAGGTAGGTCTGACAGCAGATACTGAAATGGCCCTGCAACTCAGTTTTCACCCCACTCAGCTGTAGTTTAGGACTGTTCTACCCACCTAAGGACCCACCAGAAAACACATTTGTCTGAGTCTGTGGATACAGACTCATTCACATCAGTCCAACTACAGATATTGCAGCAATCTTAAAACCCAGCTCCAGGCCCTACCGGCCTCAGCCTGGGAATAATTTTGCTGCCCAAGCATAAGCCTGGAAACATGCTCACACAGATTCCCCAGAAGCTGACCCACTGACCTTGGTCACATGGCTGATCTTGAAACAACCCTGTAACCCAGTTCCAGGTCCTCCCAGCCATGGTCCAGGGAAGTCCTGCCTACCTAGGGGCCTGGCAGGAGGCTTACCTGACTGTGCTTCCATAGGTAGTCCTAAAAAAATTAATCAATCCTTCTCAAATTATTCCAGAAAATGAAAGGGAAGGGAACACATGCAAATTCATCTTATGACGCCAACATCACTTTTATACCAAAACCAGATAAAGACACCATAATGAAGGATGATCATAGGCCATCATCTCCAATAAACTTAGATGCAAAAGTCCTTAGGGAAATACTAGTAATCCAAATTCAACAACACATTTAAAAGATTATACCCAAGGGGTAAGAGAGCTTTATTCTTGGG
Source organism: Cebus imitator (assembly GCF_001604975.1). Lineage (NCBI taxonomy): Eukaryota > Metazoa > Chordata > Mammalia > Primates > Cebidae > Cebus > Cebus imitator. Next base: position 9,504,468 of record NW_016107348.1, read on the forward strand.
TTGCAGGAATGGTTCAAAATATGCAAATCAATATATTTGATACAACACATGAACAGAATGAAAGATGCAAATAATGTTGTCATCTCAATAGATGCAGGAAAAAAAATCTAAAAAGTTCAACATCTTCTAATAATAAATTTTAAAATGCTCAAGAAATTAGGTATAGAAATAATGACTCCAACATAATCAAGTGCATGCATGACCAACTCAGAGCTAACATGATACTCAATGATAAAAAGATAAAAGCTTTTCCTACAAGATCAGGAACAAGACAAGACACTGTGCACTTTGTTCATCATAGTACTTGAAGTCCTAGCAAGGAGATTTGGACAAAAGTAGAATAAAGAAATGACATTAAAATCAGAAAGGGCAGAGTTAAATGTCTGCTGTTTGCATATGACTTATATATAGAAATCTTATATATAGAAATCCCTAAAGACACCACACGCAAACAAATACACATACACACACACAACTGTTAGAAACAAATTTTATAAATTTGCAAGATACAACATCAACATACAAAAATCAGTTTCATTTCTATATAACAATAACTTACTTTCTGTAAAAGAAATCAACAAACCAATTTTATTTAAAATACTACAAAAATAATAAAATACTCAGAAATACATTTAACCATGGAAGTGAAAGATCTGCACCCAGAACTGTAAAACATGGACGAGAGAAATTAACAAAGACACAAATACATGGAAAGAGTGTGCATGAATTTAAAGCATTACAGTTGTTAAAATGCCCATTATACCCAGGGTTATCTATAAATTTAATGAAATCCCTATAGAAATTCCAATATAATTTTTCACAGAAGAAAAACAAAATTAAAATTATATTGAACTAGAAAAGACCTCAAATAGTCAAAACAATCTTGAGGAAAAAAAGGAAGTCTGGAGACAACACATGCCTTGATTTCAAACTATATTACAAAGTTGAAGTAATTTAAAAAGTATGTCATTGAACTCAAAATAGATATATAGACAAATGCAGTATAATCAAGAGCCCATAAATAAACTCATGCAGATACAGTTAACTAATCTTTGACATGATCACCTAGAATACATGATGAGAAAGGATAATCTCTTCAGTACTGTTGGAAAAACTGAATATCCACATTAAAAAGAATAAAATAGGACCCTATATTACATTATACACAAAAGATAACTCAAAAATGATTAAAGACTTAAATGTAAGACCTGAAACCATAAAACCACTACAGAAATATAAAGAGTGTTGGCAAATTTAAAAAAAAAATATTACACTCAAAGCACAAGCAATGAAGGCAAAAATATCAAGAAAAATTATTACATGTCAAACTAAAATCTGTACACCAAAGAAAACAGTCAATAAAATAAAAAGGCAGCCTATAGAATGGTAGGAAATGTTTGTAATCCATATATATAATAACCAAAATATATAAGAAATTTATATAATCAATAACAAAAGAGCAAATAACCCGATTAAAAAATGGGCAAAAGATCTAATAGACATTTTTCCAACAGAAGACTTACAAATGGCCAACCAGTATATAAAAATATCCCAAACATCACTAATTAAGAATAAGGAAATATAAGTCAAAACCACAATGGAGTTTCACCTCACACCTGTTAGGATGGTTGCTATTAAAAAAAAAAAAGACAGCAAGTGTTAGTGAGGGTGTGTAGCAAAGTAGACCCTTTTACAAAGGAAATATACGTTTGTACAGTCATTATAAAAAACTGTAGATATTCCTTAAGAAATGATGAATAGAACTGCCATATGATCCAGAAATTCTACTTCTGGGTATAAAACCAAAGGAAATAAAATCAGTATATTGAAAGAGATATTTGCACCCTGGAAGACAGTTCTCATGGTGGCCTAGACCAACTCAGTTCTTCCACCTTCGCATTTTTAGTTCTCACTAATAACTGTAGAATATGCTGTGTATGCAACATTCTAAGATAGAAAAGAAATGTCAGAAATAGCCTAGTTTCTGTTTCACTGCCACCACCACCCAGAAAAAAGGAGATCCTTCAACAGTTTAATGCAGCAATTTAGATTGTCCCTGGATGTATAACCTATTAAGCACAGCATTTTGCAGTCCCTCAGCTGCAATGCAAGTAAGGCAGGAGCAGTCAAGACTCCATGTACCCCTCTGCAGCTCTCCTGAGCCTTGGAAGAGCAACTCAAAATGAATCCTAGGCTTCTGTTATCCCTGGCTGCCTTTCTGTAAGAAGTCTCCTTCATTTAATTCATCCTGTGTGGGTGTTTGTTTCACTGGACTCAAGCAAGTTGGTAACCAGTACCCAGTGAACTTGTTTTACACACCCTTATGTACATTGCTTCACTCACTTGCTAATTAAAGTCAGCCAGATACAGAAAAAGACTGTCCCATGTCACTTATATGTGGAATCTAAAAAACGTCAAAAACATAGAAGCAGAGTGTAAAATGGTGGTCACCAGGGGCAGCAAAGTGGGAGGAATGGGGAGATGTTGGTCAAATCAAAGGTTAAAAAGTTGCACTGTATATTTATTGCAGCACTATTGACAATAACCAATATATGCAAACAATCTAAGTGTCTTCAACAAATGAATGGATCTTAAAATGTGGCATATACACAATACAGAATATTATTCAGCCATACAAAACAAGTAAAGCTATGTGGGACAGCCGGGATAACCTGGAGGACATTATGCTAAGTGAAATAAGTGAAATAAGCCAGTCACAGAAAGACAAGTGCTGCATGATCTCAGTTATATGTAGAGTCTGTACAACTCAAACTAGCCGGGCGTGGTGGCTCAGGCCTGTAATCCCAGCACTTTGGGAGGCCGAGGCGGGTGGATCACGAGGTCAAGAGATCGAGACCATCCTGGTCAGCATGGTGAAACCCCGTCTCTACTAAAAATACAAAAAATTAGCTGGGCATGGTGGTGCGTGCCTGTAATCCCAGCTACTCAGGAGGCTGAGGCAGGAGAATTGCCTGAACCCAGGAGGCGGAGGTTGCGGTGAGCCGAGATCGCGCCATTGCACTCCAGCCTGGGCAACGAGAGCGAAACTCCGTCTCAAACAAAACAAAACGAAACAAAACAAAAAACTCAAACTTATAGAAGCAGAGTATAGAAAGAAGGTTGCCAGTAGCTGTTGGGAGTGAGGTGGGTCGGGTACGTGAAGATATTAGCCAGAGCATGAACAAAAATTATAAGATTAATAAGTTCTGGATATCTAATGTGTAGCATAGTGATTATAATACCTGAAAATATTATAGTTAATATCACAGTCTGATTCTATAAATTTGATAAGAGTAGATCTATGTGTTCCCACCCCTCACACCACACCTACATAACTGAGATGAGGAGGTGCTAATTAATTTCATTGTGACAATCATTTTACAATGCATACATGTTTCAAATACTTATGTACACATTAAATATACATAATTTTATTTGTTAATAATACCTCAAAAATCTGGAAGAAAAGGGAAACGTTTCATTTAAGAAATTTCTACTATTTTATATACCGATATTTGTACTATTTTATGTCATTTTTCAAAAAACAATGCATAAATCTATAGATTATAGATTTGTTCACCGTGGGAGTCCTATAGAGGATAGGTACACTCTGCTAAAAACCTTCCATAGGTAAGGAATCCTTCACGTTTAGATCCTAGTAATGTGTTTATTAAAACACATGTCAATATGTTTTAAAAAGTGTTATCAACAGCATATTTTTAAGAGGGTTTTACTGAACCCCGTTTTTTTTTCCCCAATTTGTCTCCAAGGTAAAGGAAAAAAAAATTTCAGGTCCACTATTAATTGTTATTTAAGTGATCGTTGCTTAGAATTTTTTTGTTTATGTGTCTTTTATTATTATTATTTGCCTCATAAAATTTTAAGTACATAACGTTTGGAGCTGTTACTCTCCAGTGTAGCATAATTATTGTTTTGTTAAACTATAGTCTGAGAATTTAATCCATGACAATGCAAGCTGTTGCTTTAAATTGTTGGTATTTTGAGGCCCTTCTTTGTGAACCTTTATAATAAATTTTTATTTTTGGTGTACAAATAAAATATGTATAAATATATATGCATATGTGTGCATATATAACACCTACATGATATATGTGGGTATAATAAAATTAGTTGTAAGAAAAACATAATGAGCCTACATAGATTTAGACAGAATGTTGCTCATAGCACAGAAGAGAACATGAGCTTCATGTGTGCCTAGGCAGGTGGTGAACACATGGTAATGTTTGCCATAGTTGAAGAACACTCAGTATACAGAACGTCTAAAATTATTAAGGATGGCTGACAAATCTGTCCACATTTTGCTTATGGGGAAAGGAAAGAGACTTGTCTTGGTATTTCTCCACATAGAGAAATAAATTTGCTAACTGATCCACATAGAAATGCTTTTTCTAACTTCCAAGACTGTTAATATATAGACTTACAGAAGTGTCAGAGACTTGGAAAACTATCTCCTCCAGAGATACATGATTATTTATTTATATATAGTGTGGAAAAGTGATTTAGGGGCATTCCCTGTGTTCTTTGGGAGCCTCTATGGCCCTGGCAATAATTATCAAAGTAATTTTCCTTTTCTTTTCAGAACATATATTGGAGATCAGTTTTATCCTAGACCTCATATTAGAAAACATTAGAATCATAAAGCCATAATAAGGGCACTCATTCAAAGGAGACTGAAAAGAAAATCTCCATCCTATATCCATATTTTTCAGAGATTAAGACATTTATTTTTAAGCTACTTTATTTTCTTATTCATTTCATTCATTTTCTGAATGACTGGCTTTTATATAAGAAGGAAATTCTTCACTGTCAGAAATGACAATTGGAGCTCAACTTGCTGGCCTCTATAACTTTACTTACATAGCAACTGTGTTTTACCAGTAAAATTTCTTTATCTCTGTTAGAAATTAACGCATATAACAATAGAAATTATATTGGACAAATAGTTACCTTTTCTTGAATTTTATAATTCTAGCATTTTCTTCAAAAGGAAATACAATAATAAAGTAAAATATGCAAATTCTCCCAGAGCCCTACACTTCAATGGCATTCTCTAGCAGCAAATCCTAGATGTTATTAAATACAGCAGGCCTAACTTCTGACTTGGTTAAGAAAAATGAGAATTGTAAAATTTGGCATGAACATAATATGTTTGGGACCCCGAATGAGAAAGAAAAAGCCTAATGAAGGAAACTATAATGTAAATAAGCACAACACATTAAAAATGCATTGGACTAACAATTGTATTGGGATATTTAACGAAGAACACGAAACTAAAGCATGTGTTCACATCCCATGTCCCTTTTTGTTCTTCCCTTTCTTAGCCATTATATTTCTGAAAAGAAACCAAAAATGTTTCTGTTTCAATAAAATAACTTTGGAAATGTTTTAATTAAAAAATTTAATTCTAAAACTATTCTTAAATGATGAACTGTCTGGTCTGATTACTATTTTCATATAATATAAGACATTGATTTATGTTCAATAGCTTAAACAAGTTATTCATGGAGAGTGCTGAGGAAGTTTAAAATGAAGGAGTTTGGCATGGGAATGTAGATCTATGTTAACAGTTGTTCGTATTCATCTTGCTATCAGCAACAAAGCAGTAACTTTACCTCTTCCGTACTAAATAAGATGATTTCTGTACATGTTAGTATTGTGTCCAGCATATAATAAAAACATTAGACATTAATTTACTTTCTCCTCATTCTCACTCTGTTGCTTTTAAGAATGATCAATGTTTTTTCTTGTATTTGCCAATCATAATGGATTAGAGATAGCTACATGCAGTTTTTCTTAGACTTCTTTGGTTATGGGATTTATGGTTTTTCAGCTAATAATACATTCTCTCAAACGCCATTGAAAATCATGGAGTATATACTTCTCTTTTTGCAAACACTGCTTAATAATCTCCATATCGATTTTAATTAATAAATTATAGTTGATGTTCAATTACCTTCCACAAAAATGTATTTTAAAAACTATTAAAATAATTTAATTATTTTGAAAATGAGCAGCTTTTTAATGCTTCTGATAAAAATTTATCAAAACTAGAGTTGAATAATAGATTTTAATCACAAAGCTTAATACATTGTGTTGCATTGGCTTTTACTGTTATAAGCTACTGGCTCTGGTTTTGAGTGCTTTACTTATGAGATTTTTGAGGTATTTATATGTATATTTGTTTTCATATTCCTACACCTTGGATAATGTAAAATATTCTAGAAACTTTGCATAGACATGAGAGATATGACTTTTATTATTTTTGATTTCTAGTTGAGAAGCCACTTTAAAAGCAGCAGCACATCACAATTTGGGAACTGTGTCATATTTTGGTCAAAATTAAATTTCCTACTTAAGTAGGAAAAGGAGGATGTGAACATTAGAAAGAAGCAAGAAATTTGGAAAAACAGCTTAAGTGAAAATATATTTGAAGCAAAACTTGGGACAGAATTGCTCCTGAATCAAAACAGAATAGCTCTGGAAGTTAAAGCTCAGTATGACTAGATACTGAAATTCTAGGAGGCATTGAGGAACAGCCACAGAACAGTCAAGTCCTGCTATGTTAGTGACCTTAGATAACCCTAGATAAACTTAAAATTTAGCAAATGAAATTGTTTATAATCTCCTTTAGTTCCACTTTCTAGCTCCCTTCCAATTTCTCCACATCTCTAGAATTTAACAACAACAACAAAACAAATAATGGGAGAAATTAATATTTTCCTAGATAAATTAAGTTATTTTTCTCAAAAGCTGTAATTTGAAAAAGTGATTGGATTGGGACTTACTTCTAAATGCAATTTCGTAGAGAATTATCTACACTATAGACTGATACATGAGAAATGTAATTTACATCTACAACCAAAGATTCTATTTTGTGTCAAACATAATTCATGGTTACAAGAACTAAAACCTGACTCCAAGTATGTGAAGCAAGGTAGTTTACAGTAATCTACTAAAAAGGCATGAGAAATCCTAGAATTTATAAGACTAATGGAACCAACTTACAATTCAGATATTTGTTTTTCCAAAACTCAACCTTTAAGTAGCCCCAAATTGATCAAAACATTCCCACCTCTAGCATAGAACACAGCTTCCTACAGACAGCACTGCTGGCATCACCTATTCAGTTACTGAAAAAAGTAAAATGGTAACTAGTTCTATGTTTTTATATTATTCATTTCAAATGTAAAGCCCGAGGCTCTCTACTCTGTGGTTCAAGCCTAGGCTACTTGCATATACCTTAGCTTGGGCCAGTGTAAAAGGGATGCTTTGTGATTTACTCTAATGTGAGAAATGGAGCACTGTGTTCCAATAATACAACACATAATGGAGAACACTCCTCAAATAGGAGTGGTATTTGGAAACTTGGATAGAAATAGAAGTTTGACAAATGACTCCTAAAACCTATAGGAGACGAATTTTGAGACTTTATTACATTTTACCTCTTTTCACCTTCATCATCTTCAATTAAAGAAATATTTTTCTAGCTAACCTGTGAAAACTGTCTGAGATTCTTAGACAGAAACTATATCTTACTCATTTGTGTTTCCCTGATGCATGGGACAATACCAGGAGAAACAATATAAACAAAATAAATAATGGAATAAAGAATAAAGATACTAAGAGCTTATACACACACACACACACACACACACATATATGTACATATACATGTTACTTTATATATATAGGTCTCTATATAGGTATGTGGTCGAGATATGCATATATATATATAATAGACAAGTAGATAGATATAGATAGAATAGAGATAGATAGACAGATAGATAGATAGATACATAGATACATAGATACATAGATAAATACATACATACATACATACGTAGATAGATAGATACATACATACATACATATATACATACATACATAGATACATAGATAGATAGAGCTAATGATATGCCAGGCCCTGTTCTATACATTTTCTACACAGAAAATTCTACACTGAATCTTCACAACAAATAACAAAACACCCGTCTGAAACATAGCCTAATACAGTGCTCATTTTATATGAGAAATTTTAGACACAAGAAGGAAAGGCAGATTCAGAATTTATGCTGCTGTAAGTGAGTCAGAGCAAGGATTGAGACAACGTTCTGCCTCCAGACTCTGTTTCCCTAAAAAACTACATAAAAAGTATTCAATTACACTATTTGTAAATGTTCTATTAACAGTAAGAAACATTTTCAATGTATGACATTCACCAGCTGAGTATAAATAAGAATTGGACAGCTAATCTTTCTGTTCTATTGACTGGGGCCAATTTTAGTAGACATATAATCTAGAGAATCTGGCAATGCATCATCATGGTTAGAAGTGAATCTAGAATACGAAGACTTCCAGTAGCTTAATACTCCTATGCTTCTAAGAGATGTGGGTGCATGAGTGTATGTAGAACCAATTTTAGTAGAAATATCTCAATATCAAAAACATATATATACATTTGACTTTATTTTTGGCATTTAACTTAATCTTTGGAAGATTTCAATAAAATTCTTAATAAAATATAAATCAGTATTGATACTACTCACTTTTTTCAAGTCACTATATTAATATTAATGAAAAATAAAATACAATTTTCATTGCCTACATGTGGAGAAATAGTCACTTATTCATGGTACATGACAAAATATAAATTATCTCCATTATTTAATTCATTATTTACTTGCATTTTATTTATGCTATTAACAGAACTCAAATGATTCATAACTAAGGTCATGAAAGAACAGCTGATAAATTCACATATTTTTCCAACGGCTCTGTATTGATGGCTCAGTGATTTAGTAGATTTAGTAAGCCATACAGTTTCATTGATTACAAATATCAACTTAAGTCAAATATTATGTGCTATGTAAAGTTATTTGATTATCTGAAATCTACTTCAAAAATTTTAATACATTATTGATCTCAAATTACCATATAATATCACCGCAATATAGTATCAGTATAAGACTTCTTTAAATTTTTGGTTTACATCAGATTTAAAACTACAAAAGTAGAAAGCTTATTAATAAAGTGATTTGACATTTCATTAGAACTAGAGTTATCGTCCTAGTTTCGTACTCAGAAGTACAACTTAATCATAGTCCATTACATTCATGAAGGGATCATTTGTTGCTTACAAGGATAAACAGCAATAATTTTCTGTGATGTAAAATACTTGTCCTAATTTAAACTATTGATATTTCTGCAAAGCAAAAAGAATCATATATATATATATAAATTTTTGGCCTCTAAGGATATCAGAAAATATGTCATTCATGCCAGTAGAGCATTAAGAAAGAAAGTAAAGATATGATTTTGTCTATTGTGAACACATTCAAAAATAAAATGTTTTTTTTTCTGAAATATATCACCACCTGCAACAAAAATGTCTAGAGATTTTTAACCTATGCATTTCAGTGATCCACTCAAGATATTTATTCAAAAATTCTGGAATTGGAATACAAGAAATATGGTTTATTGAACATTTCAAGATATAGTAATAAAAGTAAATCTCGAAAACCTCAAATTTTACTTCTCATTTAACTGGTCAGAACTGGATAAAAAACAAATTATATTTTATTACTTTAAAATAAGTTGACCGTGCAATTGCTAATATATTTTGTAATTCATCGATAGTGAGATTATTTTAAAAACTGCTTGCTTTAGAATACCGACATGCCAGATAAGACAAATAGACTCTCCTTAACCAGGAATTTTAAAATTTGTGTGATCGTAAGATTACAATTAGCCCTTTGTCTTTTTTTTTTCTTGCTTATTGCTGTAATTTAAGTTTCCCCTCCAAGCTCATGTTAGACCTGTAAGAAGCATTAGTTTATGAGGGTTCTACTCTTATGAATGTACTAATTTATCCATGAATTCTGAAATAATGAATTAATGGGTTATTGAGGGAGTGAGTTAACTATTTCCAGAGTGGATCTGTTGAAAGGCTGTTTCGGTTTCTCGCCTCTAACCCTCTAACCATGTGATGCCCATCACCATGTTACGACACAGCAAGTTTGGCCTTCGCTGATGCAGAACCTTTGACTTTGGACTTTCCAGGCTCTAGAACTATGAGAAATAAATTTTTTTTATTATAAATTACCCACACTGTGGTATTACGTTATAGTAAGAGAAAACACACTAAGACACTTAGCATTTATCTTCAAAATATCAATACACATTTAGCAGAATGAAGTTTACACACATACACACACACACACACACACTCTCTCTCTCTCTCTTTCTCTGACACAGAAATAATAAATTTTTTGAAAAAGAAATATTTATTTTAGATGAGACCATAGAGACAAACCTGCAGGTATGTTTGCAATTATTTTCTTCAACACCATTTGTGCTAAAGAGACACCTGCAGGATTCAGACCTCCCAGTTAATAAATATATATATTTTTTATTGAAGACACAACATTTGGCCAAACTGCCACCTTTTATTAGGAAAACTAAAACAAAAATATCATAAGTATCAAGATCTCTAAAATGCAGGCCAGCAGAAAGATTTGAACAAAGTTTTAATTGTAATTATTTCAAATTAATTCTATTTCTCATATGTTAATAGCTCAGTATCATATTCATCATAAGAGCATATTGCCTGCAGCCTCAACAACATAATCTCCTAAAAATTCAAATGCAAATATTTGAGTTTATATCTTTTACAAGAATATTGTGAACAATTGGAAGGATAGCATAGCAAGAATAATTTTAGTGTAATTTTTATATATTTTTAATTTACAAATTTTGGTGTATTAGTGCAAGTTGATAACATTGTTCTCTCTCAGCCTCTATCTTCATCCCTATCTCTATTTCTTGCCCTCTTTTAAAATTATTTAAAATTTTAAATAATTTTATTTTAAATTTAAATAATTTATTTAAAATTATTTAAAATTATTTACCAATGTCTATTTCTTGCCCTCTTTTAAAATTATTTCCCTTGAAGTAGAACAGGAACTCCTTTCCTTAGGGAGGTTTCTCTTTAATAAATAACTTTAATGTAGAAATCTTAAATATGTTTTGCAGTTACTACAATTATTAAAGTTAATGAAAAACTTTTGCATCTCAAGCCTAAAGTTGATCCCTTTAGAAGTTTTTCCCTCTTTCTTTTCCAAAGACTTACCAATAGTTCCTTCTACCACAGCTCTTTCCTTTAACTCTGTTTGATACTGTGGACTAAATTCTAGGAGAATAACATATAGAGTTCAAGAACAGATTTCCAGGAAATATATGCCATTTCTACCTTCAAAACATATTGTGGAGGCCAGGAGAGGTGGCATGTGCCCGTAGTCCCAGTTACTCAAAAGGCTAAGGCAGGAGAATCACTTGAACCCAGAAGGTGAAGGTTGCGCTGAGCTGAGATCACACCACAACATTCCGTCATGGACAACAGAGCGAGTCTCTGTCTCAAAAAAAAAGAAAAAAAAATCCTGAATTTGACCAATTCTGTCCACATTTATTCACCTCATACTAACTAAAACCACTGTGATTGCTTTTGTTCTTAATAGAGGTGGCTGCTTATAGAGGTGGTGAGAGCAAAACTCCAGCCTATGTGGAGCCCATAGGGTCTGATGCAGGAACATCTGGAGTGAAGCATGGCCAGACACCCATTCCCCAAGGCTACTGTTCTACCCTAAAAGACTCTAGCCTTAGGAGAACTGTCAGAACTGAACAGAGCAGGATGATTTTGCCCATAAGACCGGCCCAGTCTGACTTGAATGCACTTCTGTCTGCTAACCTCCCCTGGGGTTGCAGCTTGGACATGCCTGCTTGCAGTGCAGCCTTGGATGCCCAACCATCATGCATCCTGGGGACTTGCATCATAGCTCCTATGCCGACAGACTGCACCTGACCTTTGGTGAGCTCCAGCAGAGTGACCACCACCAATACACAGCAGTCCACCCACAAAGCCTAACACATGCCACTTTGCCAGCATGCACTCGCCCACAACCACCCCTCTATTGCTTTGCCATTACATGGATGGAGCTTGCCTCCCCTCCCCCACCCACTGTGAGTGCATGTGCACTCTGCTGTGCCACCGTTACCAGCATGAGTGCCCTCAACCCAGCTGCCAAGCCACGATTGCTTGTACAAATACACACAAATACATCAGCAGTCATGGTGTGAATGCATGCACTGAGGTCACGAGCCCCATGCCCACCAGCACTCTGCCCTTGTGCAGACACAGCCATAGTGCAAATGCATACCCAGTGGCCCCACCCACCTTTCCAACTCCACCACATTGCACCACCACAACTGCTGCTGCCAGTACATATACTGAGGCCAACAACCCCTGGACCGCCAACCTTGTGGCCCAGCCAATAAGCAGGCACTGTGCCACACTGCTGCTGCTGCTTCTGCCGGCACACGTGAACAAGCACAGATCCTGCTGCCTCCACCCCATGAAGCACTTTGACTGGCACCACCCTTCAGAGTGTTTATACTAGTGGTCTCGGAACACCATGGCCTCTCCAGGACAGCGGGTCCCCAACCTCAAGGGAATAGAACAAAGCTACAGGCTCCATACCAACCCTCTAGGATCACAATCCACAACCCAGGAGTGCTGAGCTGAACCTTCGCCCCATACATATCTATCAGAAATAAAGCCAGTTGACTGAACCCACCTTATACCGCCAACAAACCCCCAAGGACATGAAAGAAGATAAAAGAAAATATATATCCATAGGACAGCATATTTAAATATAGAAGAAATGTCAGCTCCATATAGATGAGAAGAATCACTGCAATAACTCTGGCAACTCAAACAGGCAGAGAGTCTTTATACCCATCCAAATAACTCACTAGTTCCCCAGCAGTGGTTCATAACCAGGCTGAAATGGCAGAAATGACAGAAATAAAATTCAAAATATGGACAGGAACAAAAATATTTGATATTCAAGAGAAAGTCAAAACCAAACCCAACAATTCAAAGGAATACAATAAAATGATATGGAAGTTTTCTTTTTTTGTTAAGTTTCTGCCTAGGAATATAACTAACAAAGGAGGTGAAGGAGCTCTTCGAGGAGAACTACAAACCACGGCTCAAGGAAATAAGAGAGGACACAAACAGATGGAAAAACATTCCATGCTCCTGGTTAGGAAGAATCAATGTCATAAAAATGGCCATACTGCCCAAAGTAATTTATAGATTCAATGCTATCCCCATCAAGCTACCAATGACCCTCTTCACAGAACTGGAAAAAAACACCTTAAACTTCATATGGAACCAAAAGAGAGCCCACATAGCCAAGACAATCCTAGGCAAAAAGAACAAAGTTGGAGGCATCACACTACCTGATTTCAAACTATAATACAAGGTTACAGTAATCAAAACAGCATGGTACTGGTACCAAAACAGAGATATAGTCCAATGGAACGGAACAGAACACCACAGATCTACAACCATCTGATCTTTGACAAAAACAAGCAATGGGAAAAGGATTTTCTGTTTAATAAATAGTGTTAAGAAAACTGGCTAGCCATGTGCAGAAAGCAGAAACTGGACCCCTTCCTGACACCTTACACTAAAATTAACTCCAGATAGATTAAAGACTTAAATATAAAATCTAACACCATTAAAAGCCAAGAAGAAAACCTAGGCAAAACCATTCAGCACATAGGCATAGGCAAGGACTTCATGACTAAAACACCAAAAGCATTGGCAACAAAAGCCAAAATAGACAAATGGGACCTAATTAAATTCCAGAGATTCTTTACAGCAAAAGAAACAATCATTAGAATGAATCAGCAACTAAACAGAATGGGAAAAAATTTTTGCAATCTACCCATCTGACAAAGGGCTAATATCCAGAATCTACAAAGAATTAAAACAGATTTACAAGAAGAAAACAAACAAATCCATTCAAAAGTGGGTGAAGAACATGAACAGACACTTTTCAAAAGAAGACATACATGAGGCCAACAAACATAGGAAAAAAATGCTCATCATCACTGGTCATTAGAGAAATGCAAATCCAAACTACATTGAGATACCATCTCATGCCAGTTAGAATGGCGGTCATTAAAAAATCTGGAGACAACAGATGCTGGAGAGGATGTGGAGAAATAGGAACACTTTTACACTATTGTTGGGAGTGTAAATTAATTCAACCATTGTGGAAGACAGTGTAGCAATCCTTGAGGATCTAGAAATAGAAATTCCATTTAACCCAGCAATCCCATTACTGGATATATATCCTAAGGATTAGAAATTGTTCTGTTATAAAGACACATACACACATATGTTCATTGTGGCACCATTTACAATAGCAAAGGCCTGGAGCCAACCCAAATGTCCATCGATGATAGACTGGACAAGGAAAATGTGGCACACATACACCATGGAATACTATGCAGCCATTAAAAAACGATGATTTCCTGTCCTTTATAGGGAAATAGATGAATCTGAAAACCATCATTCTCAGCAAACTGACACAAGAACAGAAAATCAAACACTGTGTATTCTCACTTATAGGTGGGTATTGAACAATGAGAACACATGGAAACAGGGAGGGGAGCATCATACACTGGGGTCTGTTGGCAGGGACTAGGGGAGGGACAGCTGGGGGTGGGGAGGTCAGGGAGGGATAACACGGGGAGAAATGCCAGATGTGGGTACAGGGGGCTGGAGGCAGCAAACCACATTGTCATTCCTGGAAGATCTGCACATGTACCCCAGAACCTAAAGTACAATAAAAATAACGTATGTATATATATATATATTTAAAAGTATGTGTTTTATAGTCTGCTAATATGGTATATTAGTTTCCTATTACTGCTGTTACAAATTACCACAAATCTAGTTGCTTAAAACAACAGGAAGTCTTGCCATGCAATTCTAAAGGTCAGAAGTGTGAAATGGACTTCACTGGACTGAAATCAAAGTGTCATCAGGCTTTTGTTCCTTCTGGAGACTTTGGAACTGCATCTTTTTCTTCTTTTCCATCGTCTGTAGGCTCTGTTGGCTATTGGTACCTTTTTCCATCTTCAAAGCCAGTAATGGTTTGCTGAGTCTTTTTCAGGCTGCATGACTCTGACACACCTATTCTGTATTAAAATATTGACTTTTATCATTTAAGGTTAAATATTCTCAGATTCCAGATATTCAGAAGTGGATATTTTGATGGGAGCTTATTCTGCCTGTCACAAATGGTAAAATTGTTGTGTTGTTTTGTACTCTTTTTCCTTAGATGATAAACCAACCATGCATTCTTTGAGAAAAAACAACAACACCACTTGATAATGATATATTATACATCTTGCATATTGTGGAATTTCATGTCACAGAACTAAATTAAGGATATTTGTACTAATGTTTATGAAGGATATTATTCTAGAGATTTTTATTTGAATTACCTGTTTAGTTTTAGTGTTAAGATAATGCTATATTTGTAAAATGAGGTATGAATCTTCTGTCCTCTTAATTTCTGGAGAAGTTATATATAATTGATATAATGTCTTCATACATGTTTATTTATAGAAAGAATGTAAAATTTACTCAAAATACAGTCAATGGAATTTAATTAAGAGAAAGAAAAACCTTTATCTCAATAAATTTAGTAGAATCACTTGAAAAATTCAAAACTTACCCATAATAATAAAAATAAAAAGGCACATTCTCAGCAAGTGACTGGGTAGACATATTGTTATATATTATACAATGGAATAAATCTGATTTTCACAACACCCTTGATAATTATGTCAATAGACAAAAGACTGACATAAAGAACACATGCTACATGATGCTAATTACATGAAGTTGATGGATAGGAAACATCTGAACAGAAATAACAACAGTGTTTGCCCCTGGATTATAGAAGCTATTTTGAAGGGATTGTGAGTGAGGGTACTACCTGAGGTAGAGGAAAGATTCTCTCTCCTGATTAGACTTTTATTGCAGACTTGTTTACGTTTGTCAAAACTTATCGAATTGTACTTACAGACTCTGCCTTTCACTGTATGTAAATTTACCTATATTATAATAACATAAAAGTTATTTAATAAAAAATAACACCAACTATCTGTATAAAATTGCTTTCTATTCATCAGCATTTTCAGAAATAATGTGGATTAAATTTTGAGCTCTTTTTGTATCATAAATAAATATTTACTGTATGTATTTATCTTATGTGAATTTATAAGTGAACTGCTTAAAATGCAACTAAAGGATGAAATCTATTCATTTTATATAGATCACCAGTAACGCTACTTATTGTAGAGATATTAAGAAAGGAGACTAGATCTAACAAGAACATCTTGTTCCCATTTTCTCAAATATACAGCCCTACTATAAATAGTTTTCCACAGAAGCCCTTACTAGTTATCAAGGTTTCAGCCAAGAAAATCTGAAATGAACATTTTGGTATCCAATTGAAACTTTGAGATTGAAAAGTTTTCTTTCATCATCTTTTTCAATATTCTTTTAATTTACTCAATTTCTCTGAATCTTTACCAGAAACCTCTATATTCTAGGAAGTCTTCCCCATGTTCAGTTCTCTCAAAACTTAATTTTTATTCCCTTACTTCATATAACAACTAAATCTTTGGAAAAGCCTTTTGAACTACAGTGTCAACTACCCCCATATTATATTACAATAAAAGTATTATAACTCTGAACTGAATTGTACTAGCACTGCTTTTAAACATAGATGCTGTTTCCCTATTGCTGTTTCAACATTTTTGTGATTGTTAATTAGTTGAAGCAGAACATAGTTGTGCTTATGCCTTATATAAGTCTTAGTTCTTCATTCATACTTTGTGTGATGGGGCAAATAATTCTACATGTTGTTACTGATTCTACCTAATAATATTAAATGAAATAAGTATTATAGAAGATGCAGGAACATTACTACCTATCCAATTTTACCAATTATAAACTTAAAAATAATGTGAAAATCTTTCTTTCCAGTCCCCAAATCCAGTTAGCCACAAAAATTGCTTAATTCTATATACTCTTTCTAATAGCCATCATGTTATTTAGGTATCAGCTGCTGCAGTAATAACTTGGACCTAGTTGTCTCCTTCTTTGTGTTTATTTTGTTCTGTTCAAACTCCCTTTAGTCTTGCACTACAAAAAAACAAAGAAACAAAAAAAACCTACATCCTCCAAGTTTTCAGCAATTTTAAAAATTTATTTACTTATTTTTATATTCTTCTCCTTAATCACTTTCCTCCTAAGTTGCTCAGACAATATCTAGGAACTAATAAACATGTACAGCTATAGCAGACTCTAACATGATTTACTGTTATAATAACAGTGGGTATGAAAATAATCTAGTAGTAATTAACAGATATTGATAACATACATGAAGCCCCAACAAGTCAGGTTATTTGAGGCTATAATTGTTTGTTATTGCAAAAGCATGAGATTGATAACTTGCTAATTCAGGAAAGAAAATTAACTCAGTGATTTGTGTGCCATGTGAAAAGTTTTAAAATATAATTTGTTCCTGGCTGGCTTTGTCTGAAAAACTTCAAACAAGCTTCTGGATATGTGCGTTGTATAATCTATATGGTTCATAGACTATTTAGAAATTAACATACTACCTAAATATGGTGCTACATTACTGTATGCAGACTAACCTATTTTTGTCACCCTTGCACTTAATGACAAGCATAATAGTTTTAGTTGCCAGAAAAGAATTGTCATTGCACTGTTTTCTTGACATAATACTGCAGGGCCATATATTAATTTGTTAGACAAATACAAGAAATATAAAATAGATATTTCAAACTCTAGTCAATATAATACAACTGAATAAAACAATTAGAATAAAACATGAAGCAGGGAGAAAAATAAATGGAGAGGACGAGAGAGCTGGATGGGAATAAGGAGAGGGAAGGAGGGAGACAAAGAATGAGAGCTAAAATGCTACCTATTCCATCCCATTCCCAATCTCTAGTCCTTGGTCTTTTTGTTTGGTTATGGCTCTGTGAGACACAGCAAGGCCGAGCAAAAGAACATCTTAAAAAGAAGTGGACTGCTCCAGTCCTTGGCTGTGTTCTATTTTTCTTGCTCTAAGTCAGTGGTTCTCAAACTGAGCTGCCCCTTGCAGTTTCTTGTTAGTCTGTAAAAACATACAGATGTCCACCCCAGTACCATAAAAATCAAATCCCCCATATTGCTGGTGATTACTGGTGACAGTATGTTGCTAATTTTAAAACTTTCAGAATTATTTTACTGTGTACGCAGGGTGAAACCGCTGATTTAAAATGCCCTTCCTTTCTTGTCCTCCTGCCCTTTAGGACTCTGCCTGCTGCTGGTCTGTACTTCTTCCCTAGTGTCCATGCATCTAAATAGGGCTCACATCAAAAACATTGATTATTCTTTTCTTCAAAGGCCCAGGCATGAGGCTTGAGCTCTAATTATTTTTAGCTCAATTAATGTATCAATCTTATGCAAACAGAGTTTGATAATTCTGAGGAAATAGAACTTTCATTTAACCACGTCCTGTGGACCTGTAGGGTATCATATATCATCTACTGTAATTTTTGAAAGAAAACATGCCTTCGATTTAATATTGCTCTCAGTATTTTCTTTTTCCAACCCAGAAAAGGAAATCACAATACATGACATCAAAACTCCTCAAGCTCACTCCGATAATCATGCTTACTTTTTCTCACACTTCAGAGTGAAATAATCACAAATAGATCATTATGAAGTTTACATCAAATCATTCCTCATTTAAAAGAGAAATGGTATTAACCACCATCATCAACATAGTACACCCATATTTAAATATGATTATTTAAGTAAAATAGCTCTAAACTGTTAATATTGCCTGTTAAAACAAGACATTTGGGGTCTCACTTTTTAAAGTACTAATTTGAATTACCAAATGCATTCATATGGTGATATGAGGATTCTTATAGACCCTCTTTATCCCTCACAATGATTTTTATTTACTATCATTTCCTTATTTTTTTGCTTATATTTCTGATTATTTTTTCTATAATCCTCCACTATTAAGGACATATTTATTGTCAGCCTTCTCATTGCCAGGTATTGGAGTTATAATTGTGCTGCTATTTTCATGAGAATAGTTTCCCAGTGGTAGGTTCAGCGATATAAAGTAAAATTTTATTTCATAATGTGGTAAAGAAAAATGTTAGTATGCTAAGACAGGATGGGATGAGAGTTTCCAGGGAGGCGCAGGATGTTGGGAAGGCTGCCCTGCTGGGCTGGCCCTTGAGCTATCTCATGAAGGATGAGTCGGCATTCAGGTTAGTAGACTGTAATACATGCTGTGCTTTACAACCGGGGAAAGAAACGACTTTGGAAGATTCTATTCGAATTACAGCAATGATAAAAAAAATTATACATTAATAAATTGTCTTATATATAATTAATATAGTATTTAAAAATAAATCTATCCTAAAATGTTTCAGATTGGTCCACTACAATTAGCTCTAAATGTCAACCATGTATTAGGCATTTGTTTCAAAAATACGGGGATAAAAAAACGGGGTTTGAAGATCACAAACTGAAGGATATAGAAAAGAACTAATATTTTTTAGCTCCTAGTATGTACCATAACTTTAATTATAACATCTTTCTGCATTAAAAGTATCTCTGTATTATGGACTTTCAAATCCTTTTTGCAGATTTGGCAATAGAGCACTGTGCAGACACACTATCAAACGGTGTGTGCTAAAGCTGATTGACGCCAAAATCTTTTGATTCCAAAGTAAATTTTGTTTTTAATGTTTGTGTATCTCCTTCCTATTTCTAAATTCACTAGGCATGCTGAAAGCAGCAGAAACACATTTTAGGAGCCTACAGTTGTTGGTTGAGAATGCACATTTCTCTCATACACTTTACACTTTAAATTCTACTTCATAGAAAAGGGATAGGTGCTATATTATTTCCTGTAAACTTTCATTTTCACTTTGGTCCAAACTGAAATAAAACACAGCACTGTCTAACTAGAAGAGTGATAGAGAACAAGAGAGCAAAAAGTGAAAGAACAGAGACAGTGAGAAATGTGATTAGCATACATTTATCGAGAGATTGTAAGTGGTCAAATATTTTGGCAATTGTCATAGCAAGTTCCAACGTAGCACCAAATGCCCTTCTATGAACACGTGTTTGAACCGCACTTTAGAGAGGATATTCATTTTCAGGAGAATATGTCTGAGGAAATTGCATTAAAAGATAATTTCTGGGTGGAAATGTCCTGAAATAAGCTTTACCAGGTTAGGAAGCGTAAGTAGGCAAGTACATACCTAAAACAGACTCTTCTATCACTGCATACAATTTACACATATAAAAACCAAAAAAAATAAAAAAAAATTTTAAAAAAACCATGGTTAGTTACCATTAACTATATTTGGTAAAACTGAAAAACAAAAATATTATCCTGCTTTTCTCTTATCCTGATTTTCTCTTCCTCCCTGCCCTTGGTAATAATGTTCCACTCTGTTTTAATGCATGCAGCTTTTTTTAGATTTTACACATAAGTGCAATAATGAGGTGATTTCTTTTGTATGTATGCTTTATTTCACTTAATGGAATGTTTCCAGGTTTAACCACGTTGTTGCAAATAGCAGTAACTCCTGTTTTAAAAGCTGAGTATATTCTATTATATATACTTTGGATATATAATAATCAATTTATTTATTCATAGATACTTAGGCTGTTTTCATATTAAGTCTATTGTTAATGATACTGCAATAAACATGGGAGTGTTGATATGTATATGCAGTACTGATTTTAATTTCTTTTAATATTCCCAGAAGTAGTAGATCAGGTAGTAGTTCTATTTATAACTTGTCGAGGAGCCTTCATACAGTTTTCCGTACTGTACCAACTTGCATTCCCACCAACAGTGTACAGTGTACAAGTTTATCTTTCTTCCACATACTCATCAATACATGTTACTTCTTACTTTTCTTTTTTGAGATGGAGTCTCACTCTGTTGCCCAGGCTGGAGTGGAGTGGTGCAAATTTGGTTCATACAAACTCTGCCTCCAGGGTTCAAGCAATTCTCCTGATTCACCCTCCCAAGTAGCTGGAATTACAGGCATCCACCACCACACCTGGATAATTTTTGTATTTTTAGTAGAGATGGGGTTTTACCATGTTGGCCAGGCTGGTCTCGAACTCCTGACCTCAGGTGATCCATCTGCCTTGGCCTCCCAAATTGCTGGGATTACAGGCGTGAGCCACTGTGTCTAGCCAGTCATCGTGTGCAGCCTCTTATCTTTTTGATATTAGCTATCCTAACAGAAGTGAAGTGATGTGCCCCTGTGGCTTTCAGTTGCATTTCCCTGGCAATTAGTGATGTAGAACACTTTTGCATAAACCTGGTAGCCATATTTATGTGTTATTTGAACAAGTTCAGAAAGATACTGATAAATGGGAAAATATACCATGTACACAGACTGGAAGAATTAATATTGTTAAAATGTCCATACAACCCAAAGAAGTGTACCTATGAAGCAAAATACAGATTGAATGATTTCCCTATCAAAATTTCAATGACATTTTTTAAAACATAGAAAAATGCAATCCTACACTTTTTTGTACAGAATCAGAAAAGACCCAAAATAGACAATCTTGGGAGTAAATAAAAAAAAGTTTGGAAGCATCACATTTCCTGATATTAAATTACATTACAAAGGTATACTATTCAAAATGGTATGATATTGGCATAAAAAAGGACACCTAAACCAATAGAAAGCCCAGAAATCAACTCAAGCACATACAGTCAACGAATATCCAACAAGGTCATTTATATGGCTTACCTCTGTGTCCCCACCCAAATCTAACCTCAGATTGTAATCCCCATAATCCCCACGTCAAGGATGGGACAGGGTGGAGGTAATGAGATCATACAGGCGGTTTCCCCCATGCTGTTCTGGTGACAGTGAGTGAGTCTCAGGAGATCTGATGGTTTTATACACATCTGGCACTTCCCTTACTTGCACTCGCTACATCCTGCCATTCTGTGAAAAGGGTACCTAATTCTCCTTTGCCTTCCGCCATGATTATAAGTTTCCTGAGGCCTCCTTAGAAACGTGGAACTGAGACATTTAAAGCTCTTTCCTTGATGAGTTACCCATTCTTGGGTATTTCTTTCTAGCAATGTATGAACAGACTAATACACCAAGTAGACACAATATGGAAAGGATAGTCTTTTCAATAAATGATATTGAGTGAAATGAATATTCACATGCAAAGAAATGAAACTGGATTCTTATGGTATATATAAAATCAACTTAAAATGGATTAAAAACCTAAACATAAAACCTGAAACCATGAAATTCCTAGATGTAAACTAGGGGAAGACCTTCTTGATCTTGCTGTTGATAATATATATATATATTTTTGATATCACACAAAAATCTCAGGTAAAAATAGCAAAACAATAGAAATAAACTGGGCCTACATCCACCTAGAAAGCTTCTGTGAAGCAAAGAAAACAATTAACAACAAAATGGCAGCCTGTATATCTGATAAGGGGTTAATATTCAAAATATATAAAGAATTCACACAACTCAATATCAAAAGGACAAATAACTCCATTAAAAATGTGGAAAAAAAAGGCCAGGCACAGTGGCTCATGCTTGTAATATCAGGACTTATGAGGCTGAGGTGGGTGGATCACCTAAAGTCTGGAGTACGAGACCAGACCAACCAATGTGGCCAAAACCCATCTCTACTAAAAATACAAAAAATTAGCCAGGCATGGTGGTGGGTGCCTGTAATCCCAGCTACTCCAGAGGCTGAGGCAGGAGAATCACTTGAACCCAGTAGGCGGAGGTTGCAGTAGGCTGAGATCGTGCCATTGCACTCCAGCCTTGGCAACAAGAGTGAAACTTTGTCTCAAAAAAAAAAGTGAAAAAAACCTGTATAGACAATTTTCTGAAGAAATTGACACACATGTTTGTTATGCACAGAGAAAAGGTAGCTTGGTGAACAAAAAAACATTTATAGAAAGAAAGAATCACATGTTCAGATTTGTGTGAGAATGAAATATCTCTGCTAGAATATTCACATGATTTGCTCTTGCATGCTACAGTAAAATATATGCATTTATGTTTATATGTATATATACTTATTTGCATGGGTATTTGTTGAATGATAGTGTAATAAATTACTAGAAAACTTGTAATTTCTACCATAAAGAATGAGAGAGAATTTTCACTAGAGGGGAAATAGAAGATTGTTTTGCAGTTGGTGGCAGGTACAGACCTTGGATTACAGTGGCTCTAGTCTTTATGGTTGTCTAGGTATTTCCAACACCTGGAATACAGCTGTCAGGAAGTAAAACTGCACAGTGGAGGCAAAGTGAGTTAACAGAAAGTGAATGTATCAATAATAAGTTATGGACTTGAGATCACACCATTGCACTCCAGCCTGGGTAACAAGAGCAAAACTCCGTCTCAAAAAAAAAAAAAAAAGTTATGGGCTTAAGGTGCCTGTGAATGAAAATCTATTTATAGTAACTGTTAGGAAACAAATAGCATATTTAAGTAATGAATCCCCCATGGGCTCAAATACAGTTAAAATTTTCAAACAGTGTTGTATTAAATACCGGAATAGGTGGTTTTCTACTGGAAATACACTAAAATCTAGGAATAGAAATAAAGACTGGTGGTGTTGATTCAGAGGTTGAATTTCAGAGGGCAAATGTGAGAGAAAATCAAACAAAGCAAGAGAGTTGAGGACTTTGGAAGACCAATCTGTTTAACATTATCCTTGTGTTCTTTTCATCTCTATGAAAATGCTTTCCCAGACTCTTTCGTGGGTTCACATTTCTCCACCCATCTTAAATATAGACAGTTGCTCTCCGTTGTTTGTTTCTGTCTTTGTATTCCATGTTGGACTATGGCTTATTGAGAATCTGAATGTTTTACATCTCCGTATTTTATTATCATTAGTATCATTAATGACAATCCAATGGACTTTTAAAAATGTGTCAAAGAAAAGAGGAAATACAGCTAAAGTTTGGCCATTGAGAGAGACAAAGAGAGAGAGAGAGAGAGAGAGAGAGACACTGCAAGTGATAGTTCCCAAGAGACGATTAAAAGGAATGGGTTTGGAAATGACTCAGATTTCGGCTATAAAAGAATTAGCTTTGATACTTATTACAATAGCAATATAAATGAGTACAAGTTATTTAGGCTTATTAAACGAATTTCTAATTTTTAAACGACGATGATGTATATCATAGAATAAGTATGACAATTAAATGAGATAAAATATCGAAAACAATCGGCCTAGGGCCTGGAACATGGAGCACTAACAAAATACAGTTATCAGCGTTAGAATTGTGTTTGTGGCTATTGTTTTTCTGTCTATCGTCTGAAGGCTAATGTGTTTTAACAAGATAAGTATGAGATTATACCTAAACTGCAGCAAGACAGAGATACAAATTAATGGCTGAATAAAAGAAAGAATTCATTTAAAAATATGTACTGAGCCTAAATGCACACAACATTGGGCAATGTTTTACATAGCATTGAATATAAAGGATCAAAAAGTACATATAATATTTTTATTAATTCATTAATCATACTTATTGCAAATACTATGTGGAAGTTACTACATCAGAATATGAATGCAAAGTGATATGTTTTTAAAGAGCTCTTATCAAGCTAACAACCTCATCTGGGAAGGAAGCATTAAACAAAACAGCAAAACAAAAAATCACAATTTGAAAATAGGCTTAAATATCTGATATAAAATAATTGACTGCTAAGAGAGGAAAAAATTCTAGGCCCTTTCTAAGACAGGTATATTTTAGCTGAAATTTGGAAGACAAAAAGGATAAAAATATGTGATAAGCAGAAGAATATTTCAGATAGAATAAAATGGATATTCATGTTTCTCAAGGTGAGAAGAGATCACAGAAACAGAAAGGCAGCCAGTGTTGCTGGAGCATGGGGACTTAAAAGGAAGTAGCTCAGAACAGACTGTGTAGCTACAGACTGAAACAGCTTATCATCTTATAACCAAGGCTATAAAATGAGAAATGGAGTGACAAGAATCATTTATTTACTAAATATGTATTGCATGTTTTATATTCTAGACATTTTGTAGGAATCAGAGACAAAATGATTTGCTCCAAAAACCTGAGTAAATAAGCAAATTATATAATGCATGAAAAGGTGGTAATGAGCAATATAGAAAAGGCAAAGTGGAAAGCTGGGTAAAGAGCTCCATTTGGGTGGAGGAGTAGCCTTGGGGATATTGCAATTTTAAATGGGGAAGTACAATAGACAAACTGAAAAGATGATTTTTATTCCGCTTTTGCTGTTTAAAATTTTTAAGCCTATTTTTAAAAAATATATGCTCATAGTAAGCATAAAATATGTCTTTTAATTTCTATTCACTGTGTTACTACATACATTCACACATATTCTATCTTCAGATTAAGCCATTGCCATGAATTCTTTTTACCTTTGCAGAATTTTTTATAGTATCATATTTCTACTTTACCTGTTTTCAATTATATCTTAGAATCTCCCCATTTCAGAACATATATCACTTTTTAATTCTTTTTTACTGTAATCCAACAATTTTATAATATTAATAGGTTTTATTCCACAGTTTTTATGCTGATAGGCATTTAAATAATTCCATTAAAGTATTTCAAATAAAATTATAAGGAAGCTATTGTATACATACCTTTGGAAAATATGTGGTTATCAAATTAGATAGTGGAATGTGGGGATAAAATGATTCATATTACAAAAATTAATTTTGATAGAAAACTCTAGACTGTTCTTTTAAATGGCAGTGTCAATCCAGTGTCAAATAACAGTATATGGAGGTGATAGCTTCTTATTCTCACCAACATTTCCACATAATTACCTTTTATAATTTTACAATATGACTAAAATAGTATCTCAATATTGTTTTTATTTACATGTCTTGAGTTATTAGTGAATTTATTTTTTCATTATTAGTTAGTTGTATTCATTTTCTGACCATATTTTTCCCTTACTATAATGCAATGTCTCTGTTTATTAAGGAAACTAGACTTCTTGAAATGTGTCAGAATCATTTCCTGAATATTCATAGTTTGTTTCTTTTGTTATTTATGGTATCTTTTATTAAACAGATATTTTAGTTTAAGATGGTAAAAATCAATATTTTCCTTTATGGTTTTTGATTTTGAGACCTGATGGGCTTTGTTTAGCAATATCTTCCCATTCCAACTTTATAAAATATTTATTCAGCATTTCTTGACACATGGTTCAATTTTTCATGTTTCAATCATTTTTACCTATATAATTTGGTTCCAGTTTCTTTTTAAATGAGGTAACATGGCACTTATATATTGTTCCAAATATTATTATTGTAATTCTTTTGTTAAATAACATGTTCATTTTTGAGTAATTAAAAATGTCAATAATTTTTATTACATAAAATTTCCAAATGTAATTGCATTTATATTTTAAAACTATATTATCGTAAACATATGTGTGTGACTGTTCTTGCTTAAGATCATATTATATCAACTCATGTCACTTAACAATTTTTTTATAATTAAATAAGGCTCCTGGCACCTCCTTGTCCTTTTTCATAGTAATTCCAGCTTCTTTGTATGTCTTTTTTAGGCATTTTTCAGATTAAATAAAGAATACATTGGTTACTTTGACTAGGATTATATTAAACTAATCTACTTCAGGAAGAATAAATGTCTCCACAGTATTTTTTAAGTTATCTTTATAGAAACTGTATATTTATGATTGTCAGCCTTGGGCTTATCTTTTTGTTGCTATTATATCTTTCCTATCACTTTGTTTTATCATAGTGTATTTTCTTGTTTGAAGAAAGTAAGCTTCTTTGGATATGTATAGTATATGTATATTTACATTATAGACAGAAATTTTAATTAATTTGTTTTTTTCAATAAATAACCTTATATACTTTTTCTTAGTAATAAGCTATAAAATCATAGATATAGTTTGAAACTAGCCATTTGAGTTCAAAGAAAATAATTGACTTTATTATATCCTATGCTCATAAACTTACTAAATATTAAAAAAAGGAAACATTATCCATCTAATTTTAGATACCCCAAAATGATTTTATTATCTTTATAAGCTACTAATCTGTTTGTATTTAGAAGATTTAAAGTGTTAATCTAAATTCACATACTGAAATCTTAAAAAATTAAACTGAATAACCCAAACTCAAATAAACTACCACCATTTATATTGCATTTTATGTCCAGATATGATGATTGTCTTGTGTTGATCTTTATCTCCTCCCTCACACATTGATCCTATTTTAATACTGCTGGGCAAAGTTAAAACTGTGATGTGCTATTCTAGATCAAAATACATAACGAACCTTAATATGTAACTGACTGTAAATTCTATCAGTTTAAGCTTATTGCTCTCCCCATTGTCATTAAACAAAAATTGTACATGTAAATAGCTGGGCTACTCATTAACATAAATCAGGGAACTTCAGTATATATGACTAGGACTTTGAGTCTAAACCCCAAACTTGCTAAATTGAAGATAAAGACATGGTAAAGGTGTTACATATCTTGTTTAAAACCACATGGTAAATCCACAGCCTATTAGGTTTTATTAAAGTCTTTATATAATTACAGAAAATTCTATATTTAATTTTAATTTACCAAAATGCCTTTTTAACTAAAAATATTTTCATTGGATTTTGTGGTTCAAAACATATAGCTTATAAACATTTATTGTGTTTAGGAATGTGTTAGAGTGATTGCTACAATTAACTTTTTTTACGGTGCTAAGAAAGGTAACTTGCTCAATGGAGTTTTTGTAATTTTCCTGTGAATATTGATAAATAAAGTGTCTTCCAATTATTGTAAAATGTTTCCTGAGAGATTCCAAGTTACATTCATGTTGTATAACAGATGATAGAAATTAGAATTAATATGGAAAGGAGTATACAAAGCATTGTAATATTATCTTCCAAGATTGTAATAACTTACTCATTTCCTTTATCTTTATCTTATGAATCAAATGCACTGGAGAGCATTTTGCCAAGATATCCTTTTGTCAGTTTAATTCTCATTATCTTGAAGGCATGTCTTAATAACAAAACATTCTTTGTGACTTATATCTGGTAATATCTTTCCATTTTCTAAATAGTTTTCTGATGTTGCAGAGAAATAGAAAATTCATGTAAGAAAAACATGTGTTGCTATTGTTTAGAAATAAATAACCTATATTGTGTCAATTTGAAGCCCACAGAAATGAATAGGGCCTACAATTTTGACAGTTTTGAATTATTTTTAAGGTCATAAGCATATCAAATACTGCTGATATGTAAGAATATATATATATATATATATATACACACTTATATATATAAATATATATATGTTCTTATATATAAAACATATATAAGTATATATATAAACATATGTATAAGTCACCATTAGATAACTTATTTCAAGGGGATGTTTGCCAAATTTTTGTCCAAAGTGAATTGATTGCAGTATCTCAGGTGTGTTTCTCAATATAGTGCCTCACAGTTTTTAAGCATATAAAACTTTGAGTATTGTTTAACCTAATGTATTTCTTTGTTTACAAGTTGTTTCATATTTCTGAGGATTAAAGATATCATAGCCCTCTTTAGTTTTCAGTAATATTTATAAAATGTGAGATATATAGGGTGAGATATACAGGGTGCAACAAATTCAGGAAAAAAAATGTTAAAATATTAAATAGCTCTCAAATAGGAAACCAAACCCAGATTCTAAGTTTTAAGTGGGCAGGGAAGCAGTTAAGCTCACCATGATTTACCACAAAGCTTCATCAGTGACTAGGCATAAAGTAGGAAGAATGAAGAATTGTTAAGAAAAGGGTTCTGGAGCCTAACTCGATGTAAACACACACTGTTTGTACTGCATTGTGCCTCAGTTTATTCATGTTTACAATGGAAACAGTACTTAGAATTCTTGTGAGGATTAATTTAGTTTGTACAGATATGCTCTTTGATCAGTGACTGGTTCATTACAAGTCTTTATAAGATGTATTAAAAGTCTTTATAGGAAGTATGCATTCAATGAACGAGTCTGATGTGAAGTACAGTTGTGTTTTTTTCCACTAAATTACATAATAACTCTGCAGCAAATATTTAAGAATGTACAAAATATCTTAGTTGTTTTGCAAGGCTATTTTCTCCTTCAGTAATCAACCTGAATATCAATCAAATAAGTTAAGAGTCAGTTTTTATTAATAGAGGCAGAGGCTGGGGATGAAATGATAGTATCAATGGTTCAAGGTTTACCAACTAAAGGCTTTCAATTTCTAAAAGTTTAAATCACTTTGCCTATTCACAGACATAACCTCTCCAACTCAGCCCATGATTGCAGGTATAAAACCCCAAAGTTACTCAAGGAGAAATAACAATAATTTAATGCAGAAGATCAAAATAGTTGTTACCAAGAATGCTTTGGGTCAAAAACATTTATTTTATGTAAACTCAGCTACATTCTCCTAGTGTTCATGATGTAACTCATCTGATTAGATGAAGTTTAGATGGCTTAGAATTAATCACTTGCCAGAATAGCATAGGGAGCATATGAAAATTTTCCATCAATTTGACCTGGTTTTATTACTAATCATATCCCTTACTAAATTTGGTATCTTGAATTTTAAAAATATTTTTGATCTACAGTTTCTTCATATGTGAAAGAAAAGTCTTGATGTTTACTTCATTGTGAGGACAAAAAAGAAAATAGATGTAAATTTTATGCCTGACAAATGAATAGCAATAAATTGTGGCTTATTAGACCAGTTATTTGGGGCATAAATAGACAGTGATATTTCTTACTGATCTCAAGTTAAGTAAGTTTCTCTTTTTTATTTCTCTCCAATTACTTAAAGTTAGTGGTAATGTTACAACTATGCCCCTCTAAAATCTCTCATTTGAGTACCTTTACTGTTAGGCAGGCTTTAAATGCATACCAAATTTAAGAAGTGATTTCAGTTTAACTGAAATCATATTGAATCAGTGGCTAGTCATGGAATATATAAACATTTGTGTACAGGAACAACAGAGAATTCAAAAATGGCCATATCTCTTAAGGTAATATTATGTTTACAGAGTATACTAATTGACATGTATATCTATCCCATTTGAGGAGAGATATCGTAAATTCAATACTGTACCTTTAGCAATACCATGGTTTTATTTTCTAAAATTAGTATTTTTGTGTGAAAATAATTGATATGACATCTATATGCAAAAACTTGAATTAAGTATTTTATTCTCATAATCCTAAATTACTTTATTACTTTAAAGAGGTTGTGGCCAGGTGTGGTGGCTCACACCTGTAATCCCAGCACTTTGGGAGGCCGAGGTGGGAGTTTCACAATGTCAGAAGTTCCAGACCAGCCTGGCCAACATGGTGAAGCCCTGTCTCTACTAAAACTACAAAAATTAGCTGGGTGTGGTGGCAGGTGCTTGTGGTCCCAGCTACTTGGGAGGCTGAGGCAGGAGAATCACTTGAACCCAGAAGGCAGAGGTTGTAGTGAGCCAAGATCGCACTACTGCACTCCAGCCTGGGTGACAGAGTGAGACTCTGCCTCTAAATAAATAAATAAATAAATAAATAAATAAATAAATAGGTTGTATAATTATGCACATTTATAGAGAAGAGTGAATTGACTGTATCTCTTGCAAAGGAACATGGTTTATTGTAGGAGTTGTAAAGAAAGAGTTATGCTGCTGTTATAAAGCTGTTATGATTATCACAGTTGGATATGGTATCTGAGTAGTACATTGCAGACAGTGCAGTGAGAAGAATAGCACTGTGATACATGGTTTTTAAAGGTAAAATAAGGTATCTCAAATGGTTCAGAGCTGTGATTCAGAAAACGAAATTTGTAGAGTTAGGGGATTTCCTGATGTTCTAGACGCTCTGGGTTGACAAAGTTTTCTGAGCAAAGATTCTAGAAAAATTTATATAGATGCTAATTTATTTACCATATTTTAGTAGGTAAGAACTCAAATGCTTGTTTTCGGCTGGTCAAATATGTGGATGCCATGGTTTTCTGCATTAGACTCATTATAATTGGATATTTTGTGTTAAAAGCTGCTAAAAAAATAATATCCTGTAAAATAAATCTTTTACAGTGAACCTTTATTTTCTCCCAAAGAACTCAGTGCATTTTATTGTGTTCCAAGTACCCAGATACCACCCCATTATTTTATCACTGACAAAAAGTTGTATTATTTTGTAATGGAAATGCGCAGGACTCTAGAGTAGCTGCAGCTTCCTTGGGGTTAATAGGGTATCTCTTTTAGAAAAGGGAGAGTATTTGTTTTTTTTTTTTTTTTCCTGGAGAGGAAATTGTTAGTGCATTGTGGCATCCAATTATCATTAACTTTTTTGTGAGGGTAAATGAATTCCTCTCCAATTCATTTATAGAAATGTATATTCAATAAACAATCTTTTGAACAAATTTTTCTGAACAAAAATGGATCGAGCAGGAAATCTGTAGACATTACATACCCTCTTCTATGTTAACATATGTGTGGTTTTTAAAATATATATACATATATAATATAAAAGGTAAATACACAGAGTGAGAGATACAGAGAGAGAGGAGGGAGAAAGAGAGAGTGTGTGTGGTGCACGACATCTTAAGGTAACACATTCTTCTGAGGAGAAGATGATTTTAACTGAATGATTTCTTTAGTGTTACAGATAATTCTGGAATGATCAACAGAACCTTTCTAGTCTTCTTTTTCTCAATGGGACAGACATCCAGGGGCTTCTACTTTGTGCCTAAGCCTAATTATTAGCTGCTTGATATCCTTATTCTTTCAAGGAAGAGGCCTACCTTAAAATATGACACTATATAAACCACTGTGGCAAGTTTCTAAGCACATTTGTTTATTTTATTTTTATATTCTGTCATTGCTTTCTAGTATCTTCAGTGTGTGTGTGAATGACTGTGTTTCTATGCTTGGTCTCTGTATTAACACTCATAAGCTTACTCAGGGGCTTAGGATATTCTAGGTTTAAAAAATAAAAACAAATAAGATTTTAACTGGAAAGAATGCTTCTAGCCACTAAACTAGTCTATAAAGCAACCCCATGAGACAGATCCTATGGTTATACTCATTTTGTAGCTGGGAGGTGGAAGAATAAAGAGGCTTGGTAGTTTGTCCTTGGTCACACAGGTAACACACCATAGCACCTATAGAGAAGGAAGGACATGCTCTCAGCCATGCAGCAGTGCAGGGTACACTTCCCTCCCGTCTCTTTCAGGGCTATGGTGAGGATGACTATATTATTGACCCTTGCCATGTTCCATCTTACAACTCCTAAATTTGTCTACCATTCCCCTCTCTAAAAACTGAAAAATGCAAGGAAAAAAATGCAAGAGAAAATGTTGGAAATTGGGGTATGATGGGCCAGATCATAGCCATTTTAGTAACATGGTTCACAACTATGTGTTAAAAATGAAAACAGAATGTGCAAAATTCAGGAGGAGGCCAGTCACTTAAATTCATCAAATGACTGCAATATAAAAATGGTGAGATTGCCATAGTAACACATATTATTTTTTGTGTGTAGCTAGCTTTGGCAACTCTCAGATATTGTTTAAAATGATAGAAGTAGGCATGCATACAACTTCTCTGTGAATAAAAACAGTAATCTTGTAGAAAGACTGTCTTTTGTTATATTAAATCCCAAGTAGTCATGTAATGACCTTATTAGCATACAGATTAGCTACGATGTTTCTCTTTGGAAGGTTTAAGAAGCTGATCTGCAAAATTTTGTCAAGTGACCTGAATAGTTAAGAAGGTAAAACAAAAATGATTTTCCCCATTGAATCTTCACAGATCTTTGAAACACTGGCTATTTACGGACTAGTTGTTAAAATTCTGCTACATCGGTACTTATATTGAAGAGGGAAAAGAAAAATTGATAAAAACAACATAATCTAAAAATAAAATTAATGCAGGAAAGAGAAGCAGAAGTTAAATTTTTATTTTATAAGCAAACTTCCCTGAGTCCTTCCCCTTCCCATGGAATTGTATCCTGCTTTGCGAGTTGTATAAGTTTATAAGTTATTGTATTCTTGTTCTCTATAGCTGATAACTGTACGTTTCTGTAACATAGTGAAGGTCATAAGAAATGCCCAAGCAGACAGGGCTCTGGCCTTCTGGGAAGAGCAGAAGGCAACAGATAAGGCCCGTGCTAGAATCCTTGAGCTCTACAGAGAGCAAACATCTGGGTTGCATAGCAACAGTCATATGTAAGCTTAAGT
Organism: Cebus imitator; assembly: GCF_001604975.1. Taxonomy (NCBI): domain Eukaryota; kingdom Metazoa; phylum Chordata; class Mammalia; order Primates; family Cebidae; genus Cebus; species Cebus imitator. Next base: position 9,537,729 of record NW_016107348.1, read on the forward strand.
TAGGTGTCTGTCATTGCTTAATAAATTGCCTTTGTTCTACAATGGCAAACTTGTTTTAGCACCACTGTGTACTTTATGTATAAAAAGTCAAGCCCTGTCTTTGTTGCTCAGCCATTTTGGATCCAAATCTGAGCTGGGCCGGCAGTGTACACCTAAAATAAACTCCTTCTGCAACCTTAACGGTCTCTCCAATCTCTCAGATTCTGCAACAATATGATAACAGTTCAAGCACAAGTATTCACATTGGTTTAAAGTTGCACATCAACCTGTTTATTTCAACTGGAAATGTCCTCATTTTACATAAAGGTGTTTCAAAAGAATTATATCTATGTAGTTAAGAAATTTGTGAATCTGTCTTAAGTCATCTCAACATTTCAAATTTGAGTTGTTTGTATTAAAATTATCTAGCAACTAATTCTACTAGCAAGAATATACAAAATATGCCTTCAAAGACCTGTGTAGTGATATTTACCCTAAAGAAGTAATTGAGTTAATTGAATATTATTGTGTTGTTCTTGTGAAGCTGTCAATGGTACTTTTTCTTTCCTTTCATACTAGTCTGTTCAACAGATATTGGGTGTTTGTTACAATAATAATAACTGTCATGTTCAAGTTATTTCCCATTTGTTAGCCTCATTAGCATTTCTGATTCACATTAAAATGTGTGAGATTCGTAAAGCAGATATTTGTAAGTATTCAAAGAAACAGAACTTGGAACTATTAGAATGCTTATGAGGTATTTTTTAAGATTTTAAACATTAATAAAGAAATAATAACAATAATACCGTTCTAAAAACATCATTTGTTGAGTTTCCACTGTCTACAAGACAGTTAAAAGACATTCCCCTAAACAATGACTTTAGTCATGGAAGTTAATATTGTCACATGCTATGGTTTGTCTTCAAGAAGACTGATTCCATGTCTAAAATCATGTAACCAGTAAGTATCAGAGTCCAGAAAATATTCTGTCATGTAACTACGAAAATCTATACATATATCATACTAAATCTTATTTAATTATTTCCATTTATTATATTTGCACATTTTTACAAAGGAACAAAGCTTTGTGAAGCTTAAATAATATCTTTAATTGGTTGAAGTTAGAATTTCAATCGAACTCTTTGATGACAGAGTCTGTATAAATAATATAATCCAGGTGGTCTAAGAACATAAGTATGGGAGAGCAGACATTTCTTTTAGATAATTCTCATTAAGTAATAGGTAGCCACTGAAGTATTTAAAAGTTATGAGGCAAAATGGAAGAAAAACGATGGTGATATATAATATAGTTCAAAAACAAAATGAAACATTAGTGTAATATGGTTCTCTGTTTTGACAGATTCTTTCTAGCCTGATAGAATCTGTATATTCTTTCTGGATCAAAATTGTTTCTCCAACTTTGTATGCTATGGTCTCCAATTTCCACCAACCCAGGTCTATTCCGGTTGCCTTGACTTTCTTTTTTTTCCAATAGCTTCCTCAAGTTCATGTTCTCACATGGATTATACTGTCATTTTTTCACACTTGTTCAAATTTTTTGAACTTGAGCAAGGATTTTGACTTCTCAGAGCCTAAATACTTGATCTTTACATATTTTATACTATTCTCAATAATCAACTAGAGGATATTAAATATCTGTGGAAACTTTAAATTCTTTAGTAGGTCAGGCTTTAAAAGATCTCAAAAGTCTATGAGAAATTTAGTATAATATATAAGTGCTTTTTAAAAAGAAGCAAATGTAAAATTTAAGGAAAGGAATACGTGATTCACAGGTATAATTAGTATATTTTATATTAAAATGTAATTTAGGGGACTGCAAATATCTTAGCCTCGCTTTGGAAAGGTCATTTAAATAGACAGGTGTAAAAATGCCTCATGTAGTAAGAAGTGCAAGTAATTGTGTTTACCTGAAGTAGGTTTAAGAGAGAGCATAGAGTCAAAGAACACAAAAAGTTAAATCATTATTGTTCTTTAACCCTGTAAAACACATGAACATACACAAGCACATATACATGCATACAATATCTCTTCAAATACGTTGAAGTATAAACACGGACCAAAAACATTTTTCAGTTCTGCCACAAAGAATACAACAAAAGACACTAAGTTTAAATTAGAAAATCCTAAAGCTACAATATAAGAACTCACTAAAAAGTATAGCTGCAAAAAAAAAAAAGTGGTAAAATAATCACTATAACTAATGCTCAAGTTTCAAGTCTCATGAAATCAATGAGAAAATGTAAAATGAACTACCTTAAAATACTTAGAGCTTATGGATGATTTTGATAGATGATTTCTGAATTTCTTAATTCTTTATCTTCATATAAAGCGAGAAAGCAATATAAGAACATGTACTCAATGATCTGTATGGTGATAAATCTAATATACTGATTTTTTAAAAGATCTTTATCATTTTCTTATATATTCCAGTAGATAAAACATTTTTTGCCATGCAAGATTTTGCACATCGGTAATCCAACCATAATACTTCACTTGTTAGAAAGAAAACAATCTTGAAATATAATCATATTTAGTCTGTAAAACTGTCTGGAAAAAAAGAAATTATTATGGAAGTATAGTACTAAAAAAGCAATTAAAATATGACATGTTATAAATAAAAATGCAAACTTTTATGAAAGTGTCAAATTTAACATTCAAGTAATATGCCAGTTTAGAAAAATGTCAAAATATTATATCCAGTTCCTTTCTCTTTGATGAAATTAAATCTTATTAATTACACAAGGTGATATGTGTATAGATATTTTGATCCTTATGCATATGTATCTTTAACCTTAATTTTGGCCACTGATTTAAAGGCCCAAATTAAGGTTAAAGATACATATATATAAATAAGATTAATTCACACATGTCTAAACTGTGGTCATTCACTTATCTCACATTACAATTCTAAACATTTCATATTACCAGAAGGTATAGCTTGTGCAAGCAAATCTAATACTTACCATTTAAATTTGATAGATTATAATTTAGACATTACTGGCTTTAATTTCAGGATATGAAATAATCTAAAACCCAGTTAGAGGTGATTTTAGTCTTTTTTATATGTTTTATTTCAAGAAATAACATACATTTTTGACTTAAGTAATAGTATCCTATGCAAACCCATCTAAGAGTGATACAGTGTTCAGATGACTTTTGTGGGGCATAAGGATGTTTAATACAAATACACTGTTTGCTTTTGACAGACACTAATAAAAATTCTGTCTATGTTTAATCATCCTAACCAAATGACTTCCCAATCTTTAACTGATATTTTAATATACACTTTGAACTCTGTAACTTTTTGACTTTTCTAATCACATATATATTACTACACTGAAACTTTTCGATCCAGACAAAAGGGTCCTGTGGGTGTCCTGCGGTCTGTGGGTCTCTTTCAATTTGTGGCAGTTACAATTCCCAATAGACTCAAGAGCAGGAGGATCCCAAAAGAGCCAGTGTGTGTAAGCCTAACAAATCCAATTTACTTACCCAAGTATGTAACAAGTACTTATTGTTTGCCCATTTTTATCGGTTTCTGAGCTCTGCATTGGCATACACACAGAGACTTCAGTGGCTGGATATTTTCCATGTAGGAGTTCCAAGTCCAGCTGAGTAAAAAGAGGTCTGATAGTAGCCTGAGGAAAGCCTACCTCCCATGCTTCCACGTATATTTGTGTTTTCCATCTCTGCTTGTGTTTCTGCTCAGTCTGGCTCTCTGCCACTGGTCTGTAGTCAGAATTTGGGATTGAGCTGAAGTTATATAGGCTTTTGGGTGAATCTTTTGGAAGAGTATTTATCTCTGTCTTGTACTCTGTTCAGATTTTGTAGTTGATGCCCCACTCTTCAAACACTACAGCTTGATAATACTTTAAAATTGGAAGTATAAGTAAATATGTCCATACTATATTATGAAATTATACATTTTATGCAATTAATGGCAAATTAATTGAAAATACTCAAAATTTATTTCATCTTTCTATATAAAATATATGTTTTCTTAAGAGTGTTCTTATTTTTTTCATAATGTAGAAACGTGGTTCATGGCTGGCATTTATATACTCAGCATTTCTGAACTTCAGTGAAAATGCTGATAGATAGCAAAATTTCTAGCTAAACTTTGTTTTTGCTATAAGGTCATTTAGGTTTCAATGATTAAAAATGCTCAAGGATGCACTTCATATTAATCTTGGGAGGGCATAGATTGACTGACCTCTGTTGAAATTAAATGTAATTTAAAAGGCTACATTATTTTTAAAAGTGACTTTATTATAATTTGTTCATGCTTAAGTTATTTTTCAGCTCATTGCTTTTATATGTGTTTCTTGTTTCAATTTAATACATTATGTGTTCTAAAAGAAGAACATTGATAAATGTATTTAAACTGAAAATGTTTTTATAACAGCAACAAGAAAAAAATTGCAGCCTCAATCCATAGGATTCCTTCTCTCAGATTCACAACATGCTTTGGTTATAAGTTTTTCTAATCTGCAAAATATCCCTGAAAATGTTGCATTAATTTACTGGTGAGATTTTTGCACCAAGGTCACAGGGTAAGAAACAATGAGGTTTTATTTTAATATATTCTAGCATATACTTGTCAAGTTAAACTTTCTCTACTAAAGTCAGAATCCAGTAGAAGCATGTCCTCAGTGTGTGCTTGAAAAGGAAAATATTATTTTCTCTTTTGCTAGCTATTTACTAAAGCACATTGAAGCTAACCTAGGAGCCTGAATATTCTATAATTGTAAAACAAATAAATAGTCGTTGGGTAGAGAAATGCCTGCCATTTAGAATAATAGTTGGTATCCGGACTTTCTTGAAAGCAATAATATGAGGTGATTCTTCCTGCTACTTCAGTTTTGTACTGAACTAAGCTCTGTAGAGAAGTGATTTTAACAGACTCCTGTGATCTAAAGATTGTAGTCTCTGCACATGCAGATGATGATAAACATAGGTGCTTAAATGTTTTCAAATGAACTATCCGGTTTGGTTTTCATTGTTTCCTTTTTCAGAGCCTGGTTGGACATTTTTGCTCACATGATTTATGTGGGGAACTTTTGAAGAAAATAATTTAGGATTGTTTTCAAATATGTGAGCCATTTGATTGTACGCACTGAGAATTCCTATGACCCATTAACAAGCAGTTTGATGAAAAATGTTACTGAATTTCTGATTGAGTGTCACTTAGATGATCAGCTATTGATATCATGGAGAGGACTCATGAATGTATGCAATGCTTGTTTTAGTCAAAACTCAGCACAATTTGGAGAATGCAAATTCTTTTTGGAGCGGTTACCAAAATATAACTTTCATTGTTTTAATACAGAATTACATAAATTTATGTATATAGAAAACATAAAATGATATCTCAAGAAATGTAATTTTTTTTCTCCTTGCCCAAGTTACATTTTCCTTCTCAGACAGTCCATTTTTGAATTTCAGTGGGTTGATATTGGTACGGTCCTTCTTGTGTAGTTGGTCTATAATAATCCAGGTCGTGATAGGCCCTTTTGGCTTCTTGGCCTCTTTATTGTCTGACAGTCAGAAGTTCCAGGTAGAGCTGGAACTTAAGACCCTGTAGCATGTCAGAAACTGTTTTTCAGAAGCCCTGTAGTTTTCTACTACAGATGACCGGGATTTACTCCAGAACACCAAAAGCCTGAATTTTCTTTCTTCTGTTAAAGCTGGCCATAAACTTCATATATTTTTATTTTTCACTACCAATATCTCTTATTAACATAGCCCAGGAAGCAGAACTACTTGCATGATAGCCTGGAACTATACACTCAAGTACTTAGAAAAAGACAGAGTAGAAGGATTAAGGATCTTCCGCCAACACCCCTACTTCAGGCCTTGAAGTCTTGTTCATATGGATTATCAACCAAGTGCAGTCTACAAATGAGGGGTGAAAGGAGGTTGGAAAGAAGCCCTTCGTAGCAGGCAGAGAGAGTCAGCTGAAGTCTGAGAGCACAACAGGATTATGGAGGAAACCCTCTGGTGTGCTATGCCTCCTAAATGTATGAAACTGGATCAGTTCACTGCTAGGTGATGAAGCCTTTGGTGTGCTCAATTAGCAGAAAACTCTATGCCCAGTTTTACTACAAACTAGATTGATTCAACACCCCAATTTAATGACCTGATAGAAGAGGAATGCCCATTTCTAGGCATAAATATTCTTATAATTTTTGATGATTCCCGAAATACAGCTTTAGTAAAACTCACTGGCTATATCATTATGTACTCATAATTTGCATATACATATACACACACACACACACACATACATACACACACACACACACACACACACATAATTATCTCCGTTTCAAATCCATCACTTGATTAGTCAATCTCATGCTCTATCTTTCTCTCCAGATGATCTCTGAGTTATGATGGTTTGACTTAATGATTTTTCAACTTTACTATGGTGCAAAAGTTACATGTAAAGTAGAAACCGTGCTTCAAATGCCCATACAACCATTCTGTTTTTGACTTTCAGTACAGTATGCAATTAATTACAAGAGATAGTCAACAATTTATTATAAAATAAGATTTGTGCTAGATGATTTTGCCCAGTTATAGGCTAATGTAAGTGTTCTGGGTATAAATTAGTCTAGGCTAATCTATCATGGTTGGTAGGTTAGGTATATTAAATGCATTTTTGACTTTGATGTTTTAAACTTACAATAGGTGTATCAGGATGTAAACCCATTGTAAGGCAAAGAACGTATCTATACAATTATGTGTATGTATCTTCATGTTTCTCACATACTTATATGCTCTATACTTACTATATGGATGAAAACATTGATTTTTAGAACAAAGTACACAAGAAAGAAAGTCATTCAAATTTGTTTTCAGGACTGCAAATTCTAAGTATTCCCCAAAATTACGTATATTAAAATCATGCTCCTCCTCCAGTATCATCAGAAATCAAGTGAATGAGCTCTGATTTCAGGACTGATGTCATCATGCCATCAATCAAAGACAAAGAAGACTGATTTTTTTTTCAAGTCTATTGAAGCAGAGTTGACATAAAATAAACTGTATTTATATAAGCGGAGCAATTTGATGTTTTGATAGTTGTATATACGTATAAAACTATCACCACAAAAAAACTTCCACTTGTCCTTTCCTGTTTTCCTCCTCACCCAAGGCAACCAGTGAACTGCTTTCTGTGACAGTGAAGTACAGAAAAGTTTGTATTGTATAGAATTTTACATGAATGGGTTCATAAGTACTGAACTATTTCTGTCTTGTTTCTTGCACTCGGCAAAATTATCCTGAGAAGTATTCATGCTGTTCTGAAGATCAATAGTTCATTTCTTTTTATTGATGAATGGAATTTTATTATATCAATTGACCACAGTTGTTTATTCATTCAACTGTTGATGAAATTTGGAGTTTTCTTTTTGAGTAAACTATATATAAAACTGTTCTGAACATTTGTGTATAAGCTTCTGTTGAGACGTAGGCTTTCATTTATTTTTGGAAAATACCTATGATTGGAATGACTGGGTCATAAGGCAGGAATATGTTTAAATTTTTGAGAAACCCCTGAACTATTTTCTAAAGAGGTTGCAAAATTTAGTTCTAGGAGTTCCCATCTTCTCCAACACTTGATATGGGCAGTGTTTTTAGTAGGCATTCTGATATTAGATATTAATATCTCTTTATGATTTAATTTGCTTTGCTCTATGACTATATTTGTGACTTATATTCTTTGATGAATTATCTTTTGTTTTCCCAATTCTTCTGCTCATTTTTTGTATATACCACCCCTGATTTTATGTTTTTGTAGTGCTTTATGTATTCTGGATACAAGTCTTTTAAGAGTAGTTGATTTGCAAATACTTTCTTTAAGTTTGTGGCTTTATATTATTTTTAAGTTCTAGAGTACATGTGCAGGATGTGCAGATTTGTTACACAGGAAAACGTGTGCCATGGTGGCATGCTATCAAGTAGGCATTAAGCCCAGCATGCATTAGCTATTTTTTCCAATGCTTTCTCTCTCTCTGCCCCTCCCCAATAGCCCCCAGTATATGTTGTTCCTCTCCCTGTGTCCATGTGTTCTCATTGTTCAGCTCTTACTTACAAGTGAGAACATGTGGTGTCTGGTTGTTTGTTTCTGCCTTAGTTTGCTGAGGGTAATGGATTCCGTCTCCATCCATGTACCTGCAAAGCACATGACCTTGTTCCTTTTTATTACTGCATATTATTCCATGGTGTATATGTACCACATTTTCTTTATCCAGTCTCTCATTGATTAACATTTGGGTTGAACTTATATCTTTGCTATTGTGAATAGTGCTGCCATGACCATACATGTACATGTATCTTTATGATAGAATGATTTATATTCCTTTGGTTATATACCCCATGATAAGACTGCTGGGTCAAATGGTATTTCTGATTCTAGGTCTTTGTGGAATCACCATACTGTCTTCAACAATCTTTGAGCTAATTTACATTCCCACCAACAGTGTAAAAGTGTTCCTATTTATCTGCAGCCTCACCAGCATCTCTCATTTCTTGATTTTTGAAAATCACCATTGTGACTGAAGTGAGATAGTATCTCATTGTCGTTTTGATTTGCATTTCTTTAATGATTAATGATGTTGAGCTTTTTTTCATATATTTGTTGGAAACATAAATGTCTTATTTTGAGAAGTGTCTGCTCATCTACTTTGTCCACTTTTTAATGGTTTTTTTGGTTTTATTCTTATACATTTGTTTAAGTCTTTGTGGAATCGGGATAGTAGACCTTTGTCAGATGAATAGGTCACAAAAATGTTCTCCCATTATGTAGGTTGTCTGTTCACCCTGATGATAGATTCTTCTGCTTTGCAGAAGCTTTTTAGTTTAACTAGATCCTACTTGTCAGTTTTTGCCTTTGTTGCAATTGCTTTTGAGGCTTTTGTCATGAAATGTTTGCCCATGCCTATGCTTTGAATAGCATTGCCTAGATTTTCTTCTATGGTTTTTATAGTTTTGGGTTTTTCATTTAAGTCTTTAACCCATCTTGAGTTAATTTTGTACATGATGTAAAACAGAGGTCCAGTTTCATACAGCTAGCCAGTTCTCCCAGCACCATTTATCAAGTAGGGAATCTTTGCTTGTTTTCGTCAGGTTTGTTGGATATCAAAGATCAGATGCTTGTAGATGTGCAGTCTCATTTTTGAGTTCTCTATTCTGTTCCATTTGTCTATGTGTCTGTTTTTGTACCAGTATCGCATTGTTTTGGTTACTGTAGCCTTGTAGCATAGTTGGAAGTTGGATAGTGTGATCCCTACAGCTTTAAGAACAAAGGTCTTAATTTTGATGTTAGGCAATGTATAAATTTTGTCTTTATATCTTGAAGGAATTTTTTGCTTACTGGAGAATAATAAACATTATCTTATATTTGCTCCTAGATGAGTTACAGATTTTAGGTTTTAATGTTTACTAACCATTCTGTGTTCATTTTTCGATATGATGCAAAGGAAAACGTAGAAGAGTAGGCAATTTTTGCAGGCTCAGCAAGTCAACAGAATTCTCAAAACCTAAGGCTCTAATCAACCGATTCAATAGATCAGTAGCTCATCTATTCCCAATCAAGGCTCTTGTTTTAAAGAAATTTGCCTCAGATGGATGCTCAGATGATCTTCGGTCTCACCCTTAAGTATGATTCTCTTGGCCTTACGGCCCACTGGCTAACTGTGGCAGGAAATATATTTCACCAAGAAAGTCCTCTGGCTCTCACATTTAGCCTTTAATTTTCAATTAATTGGTTTTAGCTTTTAGTGACTAAATTTTCAGAGTTCAATCAAAATATACAGTAGCTTCCAGGTTCTATTGTATTTCTAGGTAACATTCTCCCCGTCCCTCTCAAATGTCTGACATATCGTTCCTGCTAATATATTTCTTTTTGTCATCCTAGTTTACCAGTTATGAAAAATAAGAAAAAGAATACAAAGCTGCCTTGTGCTCCACCCACTAGCCAGACATAGGGTCTTTATTATCAGTAGCATGTCATCCAGCTTCAAAATCTCATTCCAGAGTCTGCTTATTCACCCCACGTCTGGAAATGTCTGCAGATTTGGTTTTTATATATTAGATGATTTATTATATAATGTCATGAGAATAACATCTGTGGAAGGAAGGGAAAAATGATTTGGCAGAAGCTGAGTTCCAATGCGGATTTAATAGACAGCTTTACTGTCTCTACAGGGAGTTCTAAAGTTGGGAGAACACTTAGAGTATTCCCAAGTTTTGATATTTAATTACACTAATACTTTCCTTTCCAGTATACTATTCTAAAATGACATTCAGAAATTTAAAAGTTGAAATTTTGCCAACTGAAACAGGATTAGTTTGCAGCTATGCAGTGTAATTTGGTTTTGGTTAAACCCTCTGGAGGATACTGTTATTTTATATCCTAGCCAATCAATATTGAGATAATAAAGTTAATCAGGAAATAAAAGGAGTAAGTTAAGAGCCTGTTTCCAGGGAGACATTTTATTGAAGGTCATTTATTTTCTAGAAACTTATTAGAAGTACACGCACACAAACACACACAGACAAAATCAGGTAGAATGTACAAATGTATACACACAGACAAAATCAGAAGGAATGTACAGATGTGTCAGGGAAATAGTTGTTTGTATAGTCTATGAAATTGCTCTTATGTTAGTGGTTTCTGAGCCATTTCTTCCATATAATCTGCCAATGAGAAGCATTTGTTAGATTCTGTCTTATGCTTGAATTATTAAACATAAGTATTATTATTAGTGTTATTACAGTAGTATTAATTCAAAGCCACCATTATAAATTCCTGTTTGCAATCTTTGCCATGGTTTGTTTTTTTGGTAATAGAATCTTTCTGCTCCACAGGTTTATAATTTTTCTATATATTATTGTAAGATTGGTCTATACCTATTTTTTAAATTATCTTCAACAGACTTGAGTAACTAAGATAGCACAATAAATAAGTTATGGAGCTTTCGTAATTCTTTTACCTAGAATAGTTTAATATATCATTAGATATTAGAATTAGGCTGTGAAATGATTCTGACAACTTTTAAAAACGTTTTCAATCCTTTCTAAGGAAATTGGTATATTCAAATAATCTATCTTCTGGTCACATTTTAAAAATTACAATTTTATGGGTATCAGACATTTCCTAGAGCACTTAACATTCACTACGTGTATAATTATATAATAAGCTTTATTTTTGTCTATGGCTGCTTTGCCTTTTACAATTCATTTTATATATGTTTTTATTTTTGAAATTTTGTAAGAGATCAGCTTCTGTATGTTTTCAAAGTAATCTTATTCAATATTTATCTATTTATTCTATTCTTGGTGTATCTTCCATTTTACTAATGTCTACCTTTATATTTATTAATTTATTCATTTATACTATATTAGATATAAAACATAATAATAGTAATCTCCATATTAAATGTGTTTTATACAATAATAAAGACTTTAAGGAATTACTTTTGGCCAAATACAAAAGAAATGGTATAATAATGTTTTATGCAAATCATCAAAAATTTTCCAATAAGAGGCTTAATCCAACCTCATTTCTTTTTTTTTTTTTCTTTCTTTTTCCTGAGACAGATTCTTGGTCTATCACACAGGCTGAATTACGGTGGCATGATGTTGGCTCACTGCAACCTTTGCCTCCCGGGTTCAAATGATTCTACTGCCTCAGCCCCCCAAGTAGCTGGCATTACAGGCACCCACAGACACGCCTAACTAATTTTTTTGTATTTTTAGTTGAGACAGGTTTCACCATGCTGGCCACGCTGGTCTTGAACTCCTGACCTCAAGTGATCTTCCTGACTCTGCCTAGATGCTGGGATTACACTACTTGATATATTTCTGCACAAACACACAACACACATACACAGACACACAAACACAACACACAACACACACACACACACACACACACACAATAAAACACAAAAACATACAACAAATAACCAGGCATTATTAAAGTTTCTTTTCCTTTGCCATGTTGCTTTACATTTTTTTATGCTAGATATGACTAATTATAAAACAAATATATCAATATGTGCTGCTTTTATACTTTTTATGGCTAGGGGAAATAAATATATATGGCTTTAAGATATAATGTTCTTATTCAGTTTTTAATATTATAAATAAAAACTTTCCCATAATTAACATTAACTTAGAAAACTTTTATATATTGATATAAACCAAATCATATTTTTAAAACAACTATGTTCTTCATATAATTTGATTAATGTTATTTTAATTGACTAAAATATAATTGTGTTAGTTTAATTTATAACCTAATTATTAGACTTATTTTCCATGCACAAAATATGTTTGTAGATGTGAAACCTAATAAATTATAAGTAAATAAAAGCATTTCTATAATATGATACAAATAAATATATAGAAAATAGAAAATTATTTTAAAATATAAATAATTACTTAATAGAGAATATATTACTTCATTTATACTTGAGTATATATACATAATATACAATCACTTCCTACATACTATGTATTCACATTTATATATATGTAAAATGTAACCATATTGCACACTAATATGTGCACTCAGTATTTGAGCTATATTTCCCCAGTTTAAATGGTTTTATCAGTATCACATATTTGAGCACTTCAATTTCTTAATTGACAAGACATACAAGCTTGGGCAACTAAAACGTTTTCTGTTTAAATATAGCATAATTCAAATATTCTATCTCATATTCATAATAAAATAATGAATTCAAAATGAAGTTGTTAATATGAAAACATGTAACACATTCAGTAAAATTATCTTTCACATTTTGACTTAATAAGGTCAATATGTGAGTTCTTTTAATAATTGAATTTTGTATAACACAGCGATATTAATGTTAAATTATCATAAATTTATGAAAAATAAGGGATTTTTTTCATTAAAAGTCCTTTATTTAAAGAAATTTATTTATCAAATGAAAGGGATAGATTTGTCACTTATGTCAGAGCTGAAGTCAGTGAACTGAACTTTCAGTGTGATGATATTGCCACTTATTTATCTGAGATTTGAGACAAGCTTGGTGGATTGAAGAGCTCTATCCATACTTGGTATTATACTTAAACACCACATTTTTTATTGGCATTCAGCCAGTTTTCTTTCTGTAATTTGGATATATTTGGAATCTGCAACTCATTAGAATGTGGCTCCAAGTTGCTGTAGTACTTATTTGACTTCTGCATTCATTTCATATTTTTGACTAGTTCACACTCGTTATCTTCATAAGATCAGGTTTTCTTTTTTTATGACTATTATACATTAAGTTCTATACATACGTTCGTTCCATATGAAGTTTAAGGATTTTTGTTTTGTTTTTTCCAATACTGTGAAGAAAGTCAATGATAGCTTGATGTGGATAGCACTGAATGTATAAATTACTTCGGGCAGTATGGCCATTTTCACAATATTGATTCTTCCTAACCATGAGGGTGGAATGTTTTTCCATCTGTTTGTGTCCTCTCTTATTTCCTTGAGCAGCGGTTTGTAGTTCTATTATAAAGACACGTGCACACATAAGTTCATTGTGGCACTGTTTACAATAGCAAAGACTTGGAACCAAACCAAATGCTCATCAATGATAGACTGGATAAGAAAATGTGGCACATAGATACCATGGAATACTATGCAGCCATAAAAAAGGGATGAGTTCATGTCCTTTGCAGAGAATCTGGAAACCATCATTCTCAGCAAACTGACACAAGAACAGAAAAACAAACACTGCATGTTCTCACTCATAAGTGGGTGTTGAACAATGAGTGCACATGGACACAAAGAGGGGAACATCAGACACACTGGGGCCTGTTGGGGGTTGGGAGATCTAGGGGAGGGATAGCAGTGGGTGGGGGGATTTGGGAGGGATAACATTAGGAGAAATACCTAATGTAGATGACGGGGATGGATGCAGCCAACTACCATGCCACATGTATACCTATGTAACAAACCTGCACATTCTGCAGATATACTTATTTTCATCTGAATTCACTGTGGTCCAGTTCAAACTGGTTGTTTAGTTTAAATAGCAGAAGTCTGGTGCAGGATTCTCTACCCATGGAGGTAAGAGTACGATCTGATTATCCAAATGCTGTTCATTTAAGCACCAGTAATTCTGATATAAAATTCCCGTGAGACACATTGTTAGAATCACTGGGTTACATAGAGCTCTATATATACACCATATAGAGAGAGAGAGGAGATTATAGAAATAAAATATTGTCCATTCACTAAACAGTGAGTGACTATACATAATTAAAGTCTAGGACCTGGTTCCTATCTCAGCCACAATTTTTGATGTTTTTTTCTTAGAATATTTGTTGAGCATTATAGTGAATTTTATCTTTTCATCAGTTGTTCTAGACACAACATGCTCAGAACTTTAACAATTTATTTTCCACTATCCTCTAAGTATCTTCTTTATGTACACTTAAATGGAATAGTATTAGAAAATCTAGAAATTATAACAAAACCTTCTTTTAAATAACTTGCTTTATGTTAGAATATGTAGGCTTTTTTTGTCAGTGTTTTACTGTAAACAAGTAATTAAATTTCACAATAATCTTTTTGTGAGCAATAGAATAAATGGATATGCAGGAACCAAAATTATTCTTCTTCAATCATAATAAAATTCTTTGCATCAGTGCAAGTTGGGTCATTTAAGCGTTAAAAACTCATTCCTTTAAGTACCCTATTGTAATCTTTCATAATAAAAGGAGTATCATTTTGGCATGCAGAGCTGAAAGGAAAATGTAAGACATGAAAAGCAGAACAGATGATAACTGCATTTTCCACTCACTGCTGTTACTGTAAAGTAAATAGCCTAGCTTAATGTCTTGAAGCTGTTGATGACATTTTTTCCAAGTACTTGAACATTAAATGCCTGTCTGGTAATACCCTAAGGAAGATTTTTAAATGCAATGACCTCTTGAAAGATCATCATAAAAATAATTCTTAATTAGATTTAGGAAATCAATGTAAGTATCTATGTAAATAAAATTTTATGTAATGCCATGTTGAATGCATGGTCAGGTAAGTCTTAGGAAATAATATATATTATCTTCCAAAGCAGGCTCCTTAACCAGTAAATATTAAAATTGATTTTTATACCATGAGAACTATATATTATTTTAAGTGTATCAGGATTGAAATCAAACATTGATATCTATAAATGATAGCAATATGATTTGACATGATCACAAATAGCATAGGCATAATTGCCAATGTCATTTTAAAACTACAAGCAATAAAGGGGCCATGCATGGTGGCTCAAACCTGTAATCCCAACACTTGGGAGGCTGAGACATGAGGATTGCTTGAATGCAGGCTTTTGAGACCAGCCTGGGCAACATAATAGAAACTTGTCTCTACAAAAAATTAGCCCAGCATGGTGATGCATGCCTGTTGTCCCAGTTACTTGTGAAACTGAAGCAGAAGAATCTCTGGAGCCTAGGAGATTGAGGCTGCAGTAAACTATGTTGGCACCACTGTACTCCAGCCTGAGTAACAGAGTAAAATGTTGTCTCAAATAAAAAAAAAATTAAAAACTATGGACAATATGGAAAGACTCTTTGGAAATAGACTAGGTTTGTTGAATTATGCCTTATCATAATGATACTTAAATATTTTTATATTGTTATGATAGTCAAGAACATACTTTATTCACCAAGAACTCCCTAGACTACCAAGGCAATATAGAAGACAGAGGGTAGTGTGTCTCAGGTAATCCCAGTAACACGTTTGCTGATGTTATGATGTCTTGTGGCACAAGGAAGCCATTCAAGGAAAAGTCCCAGAGCATTACTAATATTTTAGGTCCCCTGAAAGTTTACCATCTATCAAGGCATGGGAACGTATTTTCAGTGAAGATAAGAAAATCAGATGAGTCAAATGAGTGGTTTTCACTCACACCCAGAAAATGCTTGTCCTTGGAAGTTAAATTCAATTAATATTATTTTTGTGAACTATTATTTATTTGAAAATTTCAATCACTATATAACACTGTGTTATGTACATGTTAATAAATATGAGCATGGACGTATGTGTATACCTCTTAATCCTAGGAGGTATTATCATCATTATATTTTATATGAAGAAATTAATTATGAGTCATATTAGGAAGTTCTAAGTTTACTACTATATATAACTTCATTTATTACTATTTTTCCATCCATAAAAGCTCAGCAATAAGAAATTGTTAGATTTCTCAGTAATTTCTTTTTTTAATATTGTATTTATTTTATTTCTTTCTCTCGCTTATTCAGAACTGCCCCATCTTTTACTATTTTGTTTAATCTGTTTTAAAAAGGAAAACAGAAACATAGCTCCTTCAGATTTATGAACAATTGTGATTTTAGTTTGTATGTGTTGGCGGGTGTGGCCAAATGTGGCTTTGCCTTTTGTAAATGTCTACCTTAATCCTCCTTGTCCCATAAACAATATTAATTTAATTTGAAAGCATAAAATTACTTTCTAAATATATGTTACTTCATCTAAAATGTTCAAATGGTTTAAAAAAATACATGGCATACCACTTACAAACATGTAATCAATGCTTTCTATAGCCAGGCATGTTTAATACTTAAAATTTTTAAAAAAAGGTAAAAAATACACAAGAGTACCTTTCTTTAAGAAATCTATAATTTCATATTGGATCAAATATAATATGAAATATAAAATTAGCATCCAAATATGTAAACAAATGAGAAGATGTAAACGAATGATTATAGAAACCAAATGGAAGAAGAAATTAGTTTAAACTCTGTGAATTACGTAATCCTTCCCAGAAGATGTATAGTTTTGATCTGGGTTTGGATAATGAATAAAATTTTTATAGAGGGAAATTGTTCCAATAAGCAATGAATGATTTTATGAATTGAGAAGAGTAAGAAAAGAGATTTCAAATGTGATCACATATTCAGCAAATATATCATATCCAAGTCAGATAATAAGGTAAGCAGAAGATTCTTATTTATTAAAATTTAATTTTTTCAATGATACAAATCATCTTTAGAGATTAAATACCTGGCCTTTCTTTCCTTTCTTTTTTTTGAGATGGAGTCTCGCTCTGTTGCCTAGGCTGGAGTGCAATGGCATGGTCTTGGCTCATTGCAACCTCCGCCTTCAGGATTCAAGCAATTCTCCTGCCTCAGCCTCCCGAGTAGCTGGAAGTACAGCATCACCACACCCAGCTAATTTTTGTATTTTTAGTAGAGACGATGGAGTTTCACCATGTTGGCCAGGGTGGTCTCCAACTCCTGACCTCGTGATCCACCCACCTCGGCCTCCTAAAGTGTGGCATTACAGGCATGAGCCACTGCGTCCAGCCAATACCTGGCCTTTCTATATGAAACATTATCATTTCCTCTTTGTCCTCATATACGTGTGTCCCTCTTATCATGAGACTGAACAGTTTGGTATCAATTCCTGAACATAGTAGCTGAGGACTAGGTATTGTATCAGTAAGAGAGAGATGTTACCTGTGATGAGCACAATCAATCCAATCATGAACTCACAGCAGGAAAATTTCATACCAAACAACCCAAAGTAGACAACATAGAAAAGTTAAAATTAGATCTTATTACTTCCACGAAAATGATTCACTTTGAAGCAACATTTTGTCTCCACCAGGGTCTATGACACTGTGGGGCACTGTGATTAGTTACTGTTTTAATGAGCAATAAGGAAAACAAATGCTTTCCTGTGGATGGTGGTGGATATGAGGTGCTTATTGTTTACTCTCTTCTCGTATCACAGTTACGCTCTTCAGAGTAGCAAAGCAGACAGCACAACACATCACTGAGTATTTAAGTCAAAAAATGATGAACGGTGACAAAATGAACCACAGAACGCAATCAGATGCTGCAGAATCGAGGTTCTATTTGAAATACAGAAAATAGACTTGCTCCCCTTGAGAAATAATTATTTCACTTGGTTGGAAGTGAGAAAAAAAATTTTGAATTGTCAAGCACTCTCAACCTAATATTCTACCCTCTTCCATATCCATATTCTAAATTGGGTTCACTGGAGAGATTTCCCAGAGAGTATCTAGCCCACACAAAAGTGTAATAAAGGAAAAATAATTCTCTAATGACATATAAAATTAAGCAATGATACTGGAAGTTTACAAATCTAATTTTACAACCAGTCAGTGTAGAGCTAAAAATAGATCTTGTTCGATACTGCGGAAAGAACTGAAGAAAAATTCTCTCACCATGCTATCCTCGTGGGCCTTGACATGAAATATTGTATGTCAATAGAAAGTAACCTTACGATTTTGAATTACACATTTTAATGGGATGTATTTTGGGTTCTACAGGGCTAGGAAAGGCGGGGATTAATTAGAATGGAACTCATAGGAAAACAGAGGTCACAGATTTCACAGGGCTTGCTCTGGAGTCTAGGTTTAAGGAGAAAAGAGAAGTCAAGGTGTTATATTAGTTAGGACATTTTTAATTACAAGGAACAATAATCCAACCCAAATGGATTAAGCAAAATAAGTTCCTTGTTGACTTGAATGGTTGGCTAATCCAAGAGCTAGTCCTGACTTGAGACCCACTGGCATCAATGAGTTCAAAAGTATCTTTAGAACAAGGTTTGCTTTCTCTTTTCTCTCTCTCTCATTCTCCCCCACCCTCCACTTTCCTCAATATTTCCTTTGTCTCTCTCTCTCTTCTGTCTCTCCCTGACACTCCCTCTCTCCCTCTCTCTTATTTCTGCTTTTTTCATGTTTGTGTCATTTCTAATCAGGCTCTCCCCATATGGTATCAAAAGCAGATTTCTAACAACTTCAGACTTACAGCCTTCTCCCAGTGAGGAACTCTATATACAGAGTGCGCGTGGGGTGTGTCAGGCTGATGTGATACCAATAGACTCTTAATAGAATTCGTTTTTGACTCATTGTAACCAAGTGAATGTAGCAATCTGTTTTTTCACACTGGTCTTGTTTTGTTCCTGTGTAGAGTAAGGTAAGAATATTTGATCCTGAATCCTACCACACATGAATACAGTAGAAGAGGGCCAAGTCCTAAAGCAGAACTTTTACCAAAAGGAAAAATAGTCACCACTTGCTATCTCTTTATTTTCCATTAGAATATGCAACATTGTTCACCAGGAAAGATCCTTAGAAAAGCAATTCAGAAGTAGGTTTGTCTAACAAGGAAGTTTTCATGAGCCCTTGATAATTAACGTAAAGCAGATAAGTTAAAGCAAACAAAGGAATTAAAAACAAAGTCATTATAAAATTAAACATTTTCAGGGATAACTTCAAGGTTTTAGAAATTCTACTTTTTGACTATTCTGATATATTGGAAAATAAAGTAGTAGTAACAAGTATATGCAGTGATTTCTCATTTTATACAATTTTAGATAAACTATTTTTAATTTTTGGTTTTATTTTTTTTTGAGACAGAGTCTCACTCTGTCACCCAGGCTGTAGTGCAGGAGCGTGATCTCCACTCACTGCAACATCTGCTTCCCATAAGCAATTCTACTGTCTCAGCCTCCTCAGTAGCCGGGACTGCGGGCACACACCACAACACTTGGCTAATTTTTGCATTTTTAGTAGAGACAGGGTTTCACCATATTGGTAAGTCTGGTCTTGAACTCCTGACTCCCCGTGATCCACTCGCCTCGGCCTCTCCAAGTGATGGCCTTACAGGCGTGAGCCACCACATCCGGCCTAATTTTAGATGTATAGGAAGAAAATTGATACCATTTTGGAATTATTTGTGTGTTTTTTTTAAATAATGACAATGTAATTAGACTATGTCAAAATAGTTCAACATCAGTTGTTCTATTTTAATAAAAAGTGGCATCTAGATCTAACAGTATGTGTCCAACTTAAAAAGAACTGTACCACAAAATATCACTGTCCGCACAAATGTAGAATATTATACTTTTAAAAATTAAGAATTAAATTTAGTGGCTGGGCATGTTGACATGCCTGTAATCCTAGCACTTTGGGAAGTCGAGACAGGTGGATCACTGCACGTCAGAAGTTCGAGAACAACCTGGCCAACATAGTGAAATCATGTCTCTACTTAAAGAAAATACAAAAGTTAGCTGGGTGTAGTGGTTCATGCCTGTAATACCAGACACTCAGGAGAATTGCTTGAACCAGGGGGGCAGAGGTTGCAATTAGCCAAGATTGTGCCACTACACTCTAGCCTGGGTAAGAGAGCCAGATTCTATCTCAAAATAAATAAATAAATAATAATAAATTTAGTGAATCCAGTGATTTAGTTAATGCTTTCTGTTCCAAAATGTCAGCAGAAATCAGAATAATTTGGTTTTATCCCTACTCAAGATACATTGTTCATTTTTATGTAGTTTTGGGTAATCTATTTTGTACACCTTACTGTTTTGAAAAAACACTCATATAAATGAACCTAAAATTCTCCTTATACTTCCAGCTATATCTTAAATCTGTTCTATGGTTCAGTGAAATAATATGGAAAAAGCCAAAAATCTTTCCAGTCTCAGAAATAACTGAAGGAAGTCAATATTCTCTCCTAAAATTTTAATTTCTCTAGAGTCAATGTCCTGTTATTTTAAATATCGTTTTTAATATCAATTTTGCAGATACTTGTCAATATGAACATTTGAAACATATTTTAAGTTTGTTGCTCAGAACTGAACTCCGTAGTCTGAATTAAACCTGATCATGATAACTGTGATATAATATTTACTTACTCTCTTGTTTTCAATTAATATTTTATGCAACATGTTTCCTTAACTGTTAAACTCTTTTCCACCCATTGACTTAAGTTTAATTTGGAATCATCCACTTTTCCTAGATCTTTTTTTTTCTTATGAAAAGTCAAATTACATCAAAAACAAATTCTAAAGAAAAAATCTTCACATTTTTCACACGATTGCACCCTCATTCCAATTTCAATCTACTTAATATACATGTATCATGTATTGAATGTGCAATCTAACAGGGATTGTGCCAGGGTTTAAAAGTGGACAAAAAGATGATTTTTATCTTCATTATTCCACTGACTTTTATGACCACCTGAAAAACATGTTTTTCTGTTATGCTTCTGTGACGTTTTCTCTTGTGTTTGAAATGACTTTGGCTTAGGCATGCCACTCTTGAAGTCTGGCTCTGTTGCCCACGTTGGAGTGCAATTGCATGATCTCTGTCTATTGCAACCTCCATCTTCCTGGTTCAAGTGATTCTCCCGAGTAGCTGGGACTACAGGTGTGCACCACCATGCATGGCAAATTTTTGTATTTTTAGTAGAGACGGGTTTCATCATGTTGGTAAGGCTGCTCTTGATCTCGGGTGATCTACCTCCCTTGGCCTCCCAAAGTGCTGGGATTACATAAGCCACGGTGTCCATCCTTACTCTTTGAACTCTTTTCTGTTACATATATCTGATCTCATTTCCTTTCCGTATGTTCTGTGGCAACTATATTCTGTCTTAAGCATGCTAATATACATTAATTTTATTTACTGAAATGTCATTTTAATTTCTGTATTTAGAAATTTGGAGTCTACTTTTTCTTAAGGTTTTGGAGCAGAGGCAGCATTCACTCTGCTTTTTGTTGCCTTCCTTTGCTGTCTGCTGTCTATTGTTGATGCCAAGTAATAATTCAGCTTTTACTCATCATCTACTACTCTTCTATTGGAAATGATAACATATGTCACCTCTTTCAAACATAAAAGAAACATATGGAATTTCTAACTTTCTTGAGGAACCCAGCATTTACTCTAATCTTCCTTGTAAAATACATATTATCAATATCTATGGCTTCAATATAGACATTCAAAATCTGTTCACTCTTTTTCCTTGCTGTTCTGTGCCTTATCAACATCAATGATTTGTTCTACATCCAGATTTTGTCATTTTGTAGGATGAATCCATTGTATTTTGCATCAACTGAAAATTATCTATATTAATCCTACAAACCTAAAATTGCTTTTTGGTTTGGACTCTAGTAAAAGTCCATCTTTCACATATCCTCCTCTTTTAATTTTTTATAGCCACTGTATTCCATTTTCATAGAAAGATCAAGTCACATAGCCTCAGCCTATACTCAGTCCGTTAGCTTTTTGTAGCTCTGCTTGATCACCTTTGCCATCCTAGAATCCACTTCTCCTCATGTGAACAAATATTGTAGAAGAAAACTAGTCAATTTCCATTTGTTTTCTCTTTAAATCTAGGTCATATAGCTTGGTTACATTGCTTGGGGATTCAATGCTGACATAGCTGTCATTCACCTCTACTTTTCTCCCTGTTAAAATTATAGCATTTGTTAACAAAACATTTTCACTTTCTACAAGCCTTGTTTCAGGTGATCTTAGCTTCTATTTTGCTGAAATGATTTAGACCTACAAAACTATGTTATCTCAAATTGCTTCTTCTCAGCTTCAGCATTTCTCTGTAACTTAATCCATTTCATCTTGAAACAAACAAACAAAAAAGTTCTCTTTCTTTTTGTCTCAAGATGAAATATTTTTGTCTTTTTTTATAAGGCTAATCCTCATAATAGAATGCAATGGAAAGTACACTGTACTTAAAGACAGATGCTTTGCTTTTAAGCCTGCCCTTTCTTTTATTTTGAATAAATCACATTACTTGCTGGAACATTACATACTGGATTTAATAAATGCCATTAGTCTCATGTAATCCCTATATTTATTACTTTTACTTTATTGTTTGAATTTGGAAAAATGTGTCATAGTCTATGTAAGTTTTATTTGAAAAACTTTTAAATGAAGAGAGTTTGTTCGGTTATAGAAGTAATAAATTTAAGACTAACAGCTTTAAGTCAATTGTTATTTAGTTGCATTTATCTCTACTATGTCCTAAGAAGGTCATCAATTTTAAAGTAATTTGAAAAACTTATGTAACATACATAATTTGGAGAATAGTTATTCCAAAATGCTGGTAAATTTTTAACCATGTATTATTCCATAGAATATGTGTATGTTATAAATATATTTCACATGATTATCTGAAAATTATGAAAGTGGGGACTTAACATACAAATTCTTTGTTGTTGACATGATATTACCGTGAATATTAACTCCATAATATTATATTTTAATTTCAGCTATATATATATATATATATATATATATATATATATATATATAAAAATTCATGTTGTTTTGACAACTCTGAATGACAATCCTATAAATCAGTTCTTGGGTAATTTTATTTTTCTACAGGCAAGTACACCTCACTCCCAAATTAAGATTGATCTTCGCTAAATGTAACACCGTAAGAGCAAGTGCAATAAAATAAATTGGCTTTAAAGAACATTTAAACATAGTAATTTAAATGTTATTCAAGTGGTGCCATGTTATTTTATGAACAAATATGATCTTTAAATTACTGTGAGCAGTAGCAAAGCCTTGAAGCAACTATCTTGCTTCTTACTGCACAAAGTTTCTTCAAAGTTAGAAGCAAACTCCTGATTAATTCTCCCCTTCTCTAGTGTTGGTCATAATTTACTTCTTGAAAATACTCCCAAATTTTCACTTTCTATCTTCTTCACTAAAACCAAACTTGCCATTTTTTTTTTCATTATGTCTTCAATTCATTCTTAGTATTTGGTTTGGTTTTTAGCTTCTATTGTCCCCTGCCTGTGCATCCCCAAAAATCACAGTCACACATCCCTACCTATAAACTTTTACTCATGGTCTTAAATTATGCTCTGCTTCCTGGTCTGTTCACTCAAATTTATTACTCTGAACTTTTTTTCACTCATACATAAATCAACTTCTCATTTCCAGATATTCAAACTTAAATTTGTTTACAGCTCTTTTTCCCTTTTTCAGTAGACAGGAGCATCACCGTCATTATTGTAAAATATTGATTTCAATGTATACTCCAAAGTGCTGTTAACATGTTCTCTCTGTCCACAAAATCAATATTTTATAATTTAATACCCAAGGAAGCTGAGGTTCCTTAGCATAGCTAAGCACATCTTAAAACACCCGTCATAATTTGATGTAATTTTAGCAAAATGGCTTTCTCACTCGCTTTTGATGAAGACTTCCTTAAATTTGTGCTATTTTTTTCTTTTACACTTTTATTTCAAATCATTTTTCTTTCCTTTTTTTCAGATACATGCAAGTTAATTTATATACAGTGTCTAAAAAGTCAGGCATTTAAAAGCTTTCCAGATCAATACAAATACTTCAGACACATAACATTTATTGTCATTGACAATTGTTCAGCGTAAGATTTTCACTGATTCATGAATTTTTAATATATTTTGCCGCACATAATAATTCAATTATTGACTTGTTTAAAATAATCATTTGTTCAACTAGAATGTCAAGGTAGATGACGTTTTAATAATGAGGTATATATCTCATATTTGATTTAATTCCCCAAGAAATATTTGATGACAATTTATTCCCCTCCTGTTCTTTTTTCTGTGGTTTAATTTAGTATCTTATGACTCAATTTTCTATCCTTTCTTGGCATATGTTACTGTTTTAAATTACTTGCTATATCACCTTCTGGATATTATAGGTACTTTATAAAAAATTATTCTCAATTTTTCCCTTCTAATTCTTATAGCATTGTAGTAATTCATCTTCTTTATTCATATTCTAACACCTTTTTGGTATTATTATTTTGATCAAATGTTAGGTCAAAATTAAATACCTACAAACAGGTTTGTAGGTATTTGGTTTGGTTACAAAACAGGTAACCAAAGAGGTAAAAGACCTCTACAAAGAAAACTTAAAAAAAATACTGTTGAAAGAATTTAGAGACGACAAAAAATACACACACACAAAAACTCCATGCTCATGGGTAGGAAGAATCAATATTGTATAAATGACCATACTACCCAAAGCAATTTACAGTTCAGTGCTATTTTTATGAAACTACCAATGTCATTCTCCACAGAATTATAAAAATCTAGTTTAAAAATTATATGGAACCAAAAAAGAGCCTGAACAGACAAAGCAATTTTCAGTAAAATGAGCAAAGCTGCAGTCATCATACTACCTGACTTAAAACTATACTATAAACCATACAAACCAAAAAGGTTTGATTCTGGTTAAACAAATAAAATAAAATGCATAGAACAATTCAAATAGAATAGAAAAATCAGAAATGAAGCTCCACACCTATAACCATCCAATCTTTGACAAAGTCAATAAAAATAAGCAATAGGGAAAGAACTCCCAGTCCAATAAATAATGCTGGGATAACTGGCTGTCATATGCAGAAGATTGAAGCAGGATGCTTACCTTTTACCATATGGAAAAATTAACTCAATATAGATTAAAAATGTAAATCTAAGACCTCAAACTTTAAAAATACTGGAAATCAACCTAGGGAATACTCTTCTCAACATCAGCCTTAGCAAGAAATTTGTGGCTAAGTGCCCCAAAGCAATTGCAACAGAAACAAAGATAGACAAGTGGGACCTAACTAAACTAAAGAGCTTCTGCACAGCAAGAGAAACTGTCAACAGAGCAACAAGACGACCTACAGAATGGGAGAATATATTCACAAACCATGGATTTGACAAGGGCATAATTTTCAGAATATATAGGGAATTTTAACACACCATTAAGCAAAAACAAAATCAACTCATTAAAGAATGGGCAAAGACTTTGGGAGGCCAAGGCGGGTGGATCACGAGGTCAAGAGATCGAGATCATCCTGGTCAACACGGTGAAACCCTGTCTCTACTAAAAATACAAAAAATTAGCTGGGCATGGTGGCACGTGCCTGTAATCCCAGCTACTCAGGAGGCTGAGGCAGGAGAATTGCCTGAACCCAGGAGGCGGAGGTGGCGGTGAGCCGAGATCACGCCATTGCACTCCAGCCTGGGTAACAAGAGTGAAACTCCGTCCCAAAAAAAAAAAAAAATGGGCAAAGTACATGAACAGACACTTCTCTAATGAAGACATACAAGTGGCCAACAAACATATGAAAAAAATCTCAGCATCACTAGTAATTAGAAAAATGTAAGTCAAAACCACAATGTGATATTATCTCACACCAGTCAGAATGGCTATTATTTAAAAGTTAAGAAACCACAGATGTTGGCAAGGTTTCAGAGAAAAGAGAATGCTTATATACTGTTGGTATCCATTACTAGTTATACACCTAAAAGAGAATAAAATATTTTACCAGAAAGACATATGCATTTGTATGTTTATCTTTGCACTATTCATAATAGCAAAGGCATAGCATCAACCCAGGGACCTGTCAAGGATATATTGAATAAAGAAAATGTGGTAGATATATGTCATGGAATACCATGCAGCCATAAAAAAGAATTAAATTATGTCCTTTGCAGCAATATGAATAGAGTTAGAGGCCATAATCCTAAGCAAATTAATCAGAAACAGAAAACCAAATATCACATATTCTTACATGTAAATGGGAGCTAAGCATTGAGCACTCGTGGACATACATTTGGGAACAATAGGCACTGTGGACTAACAGAGGGTGGAAGGAGGGGATGAGTTAGAAAACCTACCTGTCAGGTACTGTGCTCACTTCCAGGAGTTTCTGTTTGAAACCTCTGCATCATGTAATATTCCAGTAACATATCTGCCATATACCCCTTACACCTAAAAGTTGAAATTGAAAAAAGTCCAAGGTTAAAAGTAAAATAAAATATAATTTGTTGCTCTTTTTCTTTGTTTGAGAAAGTTTCTATTTCTCTTCAACTTTTCAAGGATTATAATATATTTTTAAACACAGAATTCTAGTTCTGGGGTATTTTTCTTTCAACACTTCAAATGTTTCACTCTATTCTCTTCTCTTTGCTTGGGTTCCAATTAGGAGTTCAGTGTTAATCCTTTTCATTGTCCTTCTTTAGAGAAGGTATTTTTCTCTGCTTTAAAAAAAATGTTATTTTTGTTCTTATGCATTTTACTACATGACCTCAATTTTTTAACAGATCTACAAAAAGTAATTGATTTTCAGTTTGTTTAAAGACTTCTTTGTTGTGTGGGTAGGGGTGATGACTTCCAAGCACTCTACAAATCAGATAAAATTCTGCCTACATTATTCATTTTTTTAAAAAGTATTTTATTTGTGAAAAATAAGTGAATATTATTATAAAGCAGTAATGCCACAGTAAATCACATTTGATTTACTATTACTTCATTAAGACTTTCCTATAAACAGTTATTTCGCATTTCCTGAATATTTACATATTCTTTTTCACTGTTCAGGTCTCTTCCATATTAAGAAGGAAGGCTATAAATAATAACAATTATCTTTTTGTTTTATATGCAAATATACTGTCACATAAGCCTCATACATTCATTCATATCATGCCTTTATTAAGCCAGGAAAGGGTGACAAATGTACTGATTCTCAAGAGGACTTCAGTATTTAGAGATTATTAATGTGTCAGATTTTTAAATATGTTTAAGTAATACCAGAACACGCCACTAAAGGCCCTCTGAATACATGAAGTAAACAGCAATTCTATAGCAGTCTTCTTTTCATTCGACTTATGTACCTATTTTTACAGGTTACCAACATTGGAAGGTGTAGTATATGATAGAAATAAGTTTACACATTATGTACATGGTATAAAATATTTACATTATTATCTTAAATAGCTCATTAGCTATACACTTAACTTATTTGAGCCTATTGTAGCATTTGTAAGGTGGTAAATCAATGTTTTACAGAGTACTCTTTAAACATGTAAAACTTTAAAAGCATAGACCAGTAGCTAGAGTAGTTCTACCACTCAGTGAGCAGATAAGCACACTGTTCTCTAGTAAATACTAGAGAACAACCTTGTCTGGAATGCATTCTAAAGTTAAAGTACAGATTTCAAGCATCTGTGAAAAAAAAAAATTGTACATGGTACAATATTTATGCCACAATATATAACATGGTTTTTACTATGTGTTGAGGAAATATTTGTGCCAATTATGTTATAAATTGGGAAGGTCAGGTGATATAAATAGGTAAAGTTTTATGTTTATTTTATTTTATTATTATTTTTGAAGCAGAGTCTCACACTATCATCCAAGCTGGAGTACAGTGCCATGATCTTGGCTTAATACAACCTCCGCCTCCTGAGCTCAAGTGATTCTCCCGCCTCAGCCTCCCAAGTAGCTGGGATTACGATAATGAGCCACTGCTCCCAGACAAGTTTTTAGGTTTAACTCAAACTTCTGACTTCAAACTATGCTACAAGGCCACAGTAACCAAAACAGCATGGTACTGGTACAAAAATAGGCACATA
Organism: Cebus imitator; assembly: GCF_001604975.1. Lineage (NCBI taxonomy): Eukaryota > Metazoa > Chordata > Mammalia > Primates > Cebidae > Cebus > Cebus imitator. The sequence continues at coordinate 9,565,972 of NW_016107348.1, forward strand.
GACCAATAGAACAGATTAGAGAACTCAGAAATAAAACTGCACATCTACAACCATCTGTTCTTCAGTTAACCTGACAAAAAGAAGCAATGGGGAGAGGATTCTGTATTTAATAAATGGTGCTGGGAAAACTAGCTATCCATATGCAGAAAATGGAAATGGAAACTGGATCCCTTCTTTACACTTTATACAAAAATTAACTCAAGATGGATTAAAGACTTAAATGTTAAACCTCAAATTGTAAAAACCCTAGAAGAAAATCTAGGCAATACCATTCAGACATAGGCAAGGGCAAAGAATTTTTGATGAAATCTCCACAAGAAACTGGAACAAAGGCAACAACTTACAAATGTGATCTAAGCTAAAGAGCTTCTGTACAGCAAATGAAACTATCATAAGAATGAACAGAACCTACAAAATGGGAGATAATTTTTGCAATCTATCCATCTGACAAAGGTATAACATCCAGAATCTGGAAGAAACCTAAACATATTTACAAGAAAAAAGCAAAACCCCATCAAAAAGTGGGCAAAGGTTGAATTCATGTCCTTCATAGGGACTTGGATGAATCTGGAAACCATCGTTCTCAGCAAACTGACACAAGAACAGAAAGCCAAGCACCGTACGTTCTCACTCATAGGTGGGTGTTGAACAAGTAGACGATGTGAAGTCAGGGAGAGGAGCATCACACACAGGAGACAGTTGAGGGCAGGTAGGGGAGAGACGCTGGGGCGTGGGGAGGAAGGGGAGGGTGGGGAGGGGTAACATGGGGAGAAATGCCAGATATAGTATGTACCTAAATTAAAATGAATAAATTATTTTTTAAAAAGTGGGCAAAGGACATGAACAGATGCTTCTCAAAAGAATACATTTATGTAGCCAACAAACATATATGAAAAAAAGCTCAACATTGCTGACTGTAAGAGAAATGCAAATCAAAACCACAATGAGATACCATCTCATGCCAGTCAGAATAGTAATTATTAAAAAGTCAGGAAACTAGATGCTGGCGAGGCTGTGGAAAAATAGGAACATTTTTATACTGCTGGTGGGAATGTAAATTAGTTCAAACATTGTAGAAGACACGATAGTGATCCTCAAAGATTTAGACCAGAATACCATTTGACCCAGCAATCCCAATACCAGGTGTATACTCAAAGGAATATAGAAAATTCTATTATAAAAATACATAACGCGTGTATGTTCGTTGAAGCACCATTCAAAATAGTGAAGACATGGAATCAATCCAACAAATAAAAGAAGAACAAAATATATCCAAAGTAAGCATAGAAAAGGAAATAATAAAGATCAGAGCAGATATCAATGGCATTGAAAATAGTAAAATAATAAAGAAGTCCAGTAAAACAAAAAAATGTTCTTTTTAAAGATTAATGAAATTGTCATACTGCTAGCAAAACTTACAAAGAAAAAAAGAGAAGATATAACTTACTAGTATCCAGAATGAATTAAAAATTATCACTATAAACTCTGCGGCTAACAAAAGGATAATCGAGGAATATTACACAACTTTACACATATAAATTTGTCTAATTAAATGAAATTGATCAGCTGTTCATAACGAGAAAACTACCACAATATACCCAATATGAAATGGATAATATTGATAGACCTATTAAAATTAAGATAATTTAATTTTTACTTATAGACTTCTTGAAAAAGATATCTTCAGGCATAGATAGTTTCACTGAAAAATTCTACCAAAAATTTAGAAAAAAATTAACACCCATTATATTTTTAAAAATCACTTATGCCTTCACTATGTGACACTGACATTCATCCACTTCAGCATGATTTGTGTTTTCTGTTAGTCTTTACTCTTTTTCAGCAAGACATATGAGAAGCTTAGTACTAACCTATAGAAGGGTATCAGAGGCCCTGAAAGTACCACAGTTATTCCAGGGGAAAGTACCGGCTGCCAAAAGTTTAGAAAAAAATTAACACTCATTATATATTTTTTCCCCATTTTGCTCCCAGAAACCTAATTCTACCTATGGTTTGAATGCCAGTCTTTAACTTCTTTGAACTTACCTTACAGAACAAAAGAATTTGATTGAAGACATTAACTCTTAGATGTTTATGTCTTTGAAATTTAAATTTAAAGAGATTTAGTTTCTCAATTGAATTTCTCCATAGGAGTTCAACACTGATGAGGAATTGATATTCGAATTTGGGAGTCCTCTGTAGAGTTGCTGGATCACTCAGTGTTTGATCAGAGATGCAGAACCACTGTGAGACTACCTAGTAGCTGATTAGTTCTAGTAATTAGAAGTTAACAAGGAAAGAAGAGGGGACATGTAGTCTGGAAAGGAGAGTTGGAGTATCAGAAAACAAGTCACAAACCAACGGCTATTAAACACTGGAGTAGGTGGGCAAATCAGAGCTTGCAGAGAAAACTGAAAAGCTAGACATGTCCACCTGCTAGAGTGGAATCACAGAGGAGACGTGCTGAAGTGTGTGGAAGGCTGCTAGCTCTGTGCCTGTTGGTGCATCTGGGGATCTTGGTCACTGGGAATGAGAGTTATAAATGAAGTGAAGAGGAATAGGACTAGCATGAACCTGACAGCATTGCTGAGTCTTTCTTTCTTTTTTTTTTTTTTTTTTTTTTTTTTTTTTTTTTGGGGTTTTTTTTTTTTTTTTTTTTTTTTTTTTTGAGACGGAGTTTCACTCTTGTTACCCAGGCTGGAGTGCAATGGCGCTATCTCGGCTCACCGCAACCTCCGCCTCCTGGGTTCAGGCAATTCTCCTGCCTCAGCCTCCTGAGTAGCTGGGATTACAGGCACGCACCACCAGGCCCAGCTAATTTTTTTTTGTATTTTTAGTAGAGACGGGGTTTCACTATGTTGACCAGGATGGTCTCGATCTCTTGACCTCGTGATCCACCCGCCTCGGCCTCCCAAAGTGCTGGGATTACAGGCGTGAGCCACCGCGCCCGGCCTGCTGAGTCTTTCTTTAACCCTGGAGTAGAGGGCAGTACCAACTCATGGGCGGCATATGCATCTGTCTGTCTTTCCTTTTAATCACCAGGACTCCCAGAGGATATAGACACTTCACTTTCACTTTCCAAATCTTATACATATTTCCCTTTTGGTTAATTATAACTTGAAATCATAGAGGAAAAACAAATCACAGAAGAAGAGGAATTATGACATCCTAGCCAAGTTAACACAGTCAAAATGAGACAGGAATAACACAGTGTGGTCACGGGAGAACAAAAAATTCCAGGCAGCAGCTTCACACCGCTAGAGACTGTAGGCTGATAAGACCCTGAAAAACTAAGGTGTGAACCAAGCTGGCTAAAACCAACTGAACCCAGTATGGCACTGGATTCGACCTAGTTTTCCTCCTAGAACCTCATTATACACTGTTTAACATACTAAATTTCACACTCAGCAGCACTATGACAGTTTTGAGAACGCCCATATTTGATGTAAAAATGGGTGGCACTACAGTTCTGAGACATCTTCAAATTTTCCAGGAATTTTGATGAATATTCCACCCCTAGGTTAGAGAAATCCATAAAGAAAGAAATCCCAAACCCCACTATGCAACTTTCTCTTGCATACACCTGCGCTCTCCTTGCTTGTATGTGTATTTTTCACTTTGCAATAAATCTCTGTACTTTCACTATTTTCTGAGTCATCGCTGAATTTCTTCTCAAGGTGGTGTCAAGAGCCTGGACACCAGTTGGGGTCCAGGTACCACTGGCATTTAGGAACCTTCCCCAGACCACTGATGTCAAAAATCACCTCATTTGCTATTTAGAGTGTTTTCGTGTGATCTTTTAAATCTCATAGGTGAACCACTTTTGCAACGTTTCACAACAAGGGTAGATATAAATTGAGAGGAGAGATAGAATTGAAAATCAGGCTTTTTGACTTTAATAAAATTTTCATGGATTCATTTAATAAGCTGTTTTTGCTTATTTTTTGCCTTTTGGTGACACAATCAATATTTTCCATCAGCAATCTTGAAGATATTATTAAACAGTAGTAGTTTGTATGAATGTAAAATCCTTACAAGTGTCTGAGAAGGCACCCCAACTTTTCCAGTGAACAACAGCCACAATTTTATTTGATTATAGGCTCCATATTTTAAGAAAATGATTTTAAAAGAGTTTTGAAATATTGAGAGACAGAAATTATTTTTAACAACTGTTTTTTCACACTGTAGAAAAAAACACATTGGTATGATATCCTTGGCCTCCTTCAACTTCTTAATTCACTCATTTCTAGGAAAGGAGGAATAATTTACATGATTATTGTATTTAGGGCAATGATTTGGCCATACGCTCATCCATTACATCATAAATGTCTTAGGAAACAGTTGTACACAAGAAACATGATTTTACTCTGCAGACCTGTTGTTTCACAGTGCTGACTATAGCTGGACCAATCTAATTCTCATATTCAGGAACACAAAGGCAATTATCTTTTGAAAATATTTTGTTAACCATACGAATGTCTTCTTATTTCCATGCATTGCTTCAGAAGTTGAGCAGGAAAAATTTGTGCTATTTATGAATGCTATTATACCCAAGATGTAGAGTTTACTCTTACATAAAGAAAAAATCCATGCTAAATGATAGAATCCTATTTCTCTAGGGAAGATACCATCTCAATAGGCCCTTTCATTGAATAATAGGTAGCTTAACTGATTAAAATTTGGGAACAATATTGATTGTTCTTACATATTAGTAAGACTACATGCTATGTGGCTACAAGAAGAACCACTATAATATACTGCTTTTAACACAACAGAATTTACTGCACTTTCAATATATGAGGTAGAGCAGGTGATTAAGGGCTGAAACTCAAAGCATGTGGTTCCCATGATTTCTATACCTAGGCTTTGCCTCAATATGTGATGGAAGATATCTCACTTCTGAATCTCAGCTTGTGTATGGAGCTGGCAAACAGGAGGAGGAAGGGAAGGAAAAGTAAGTTCCTTCCAACAATAAAGACAAAACCAAAAGTTAGTCCCATCTTTTGCTTCTATCTTATTCATCCAAACCTAATCACATAGTCACATTTCTGGAAGAGATATTACCAGGACTGTCATTTTTTCAGCTTATTATTATCATTATCATTAATTATGTAAGTAGATGATGGTTACTGAGCAGGAGATAGCAATCCGTATAGTAAAGCCTAGCCTGGATTGCTGGCTATGCCTGACTTAGAGTGTAAAAGTCCACATTTTTTTTTTTTTTGTAGGTGACATGGAAACTGATTCAGAGCTATTGCCATTCCTTCTGATGGCTGGCCAGGAAACAAATTCCTTCCCATCCAACTGTTGCTCTTTTATATCTGACAGTGTGTGTGGATAGGTCATAATGCTTTAGTTATATAGTCTATTATATTACCAGCTCTACTTAGTTTACTAATTGGTGCTAATATTTAGATTTGGGAGCAGGTAATTTTGCTGATTTCAATTTTAAGCTGTGTTTTTCATTCCAGTCCAACTATAAAATGTATCTATATTTAATGCTTTAAATTTTGTCTATTTTATGAATCTATTCAGAAGCTAGGAAGAAGAGAGGTGTCATTAAATGCCACTTCAACTTTAACACATATTAATTGATTTGATCTTAAAAACAGTACAGTGAGATAGGTAAGACAGTATTGCTATTTCCAAGTGAAAATAAAGAAATTAACATCAGGAGAGTGTAGTCCACCTACCAAAGCTGTCTGAGCCAGTTAACAGATAGAAGAATAGGTGCTACTCTTTTAATCTCTTTGGAGATAAAATCCCATAAGTAATTAACAAATTCTTAATACATTTCATTTAATAGTTAGATGAGTATATAGGCTGTCCTGTAGATCCCAAAGATGGATGGAGCAGAACGGCTATTACTAAGAAGTCAAAAAATAACAAATGTTGAGGAAGTGGAAAAAAGGAAAGCTTGTACACTATTGGTGCAGCCTCCATGGAAAAGAGCATGAAATTTTTCAAAGAACTAAAAATAAAACTACCATTTGACCCAGCAATTCCACTACTAGATATCTAGCCAAAGGAAATAAATCATTATATAAAAAAGACACTTGAACTTCTGTATTTATTTTAGCACTATTCAGAGTATCAAAGTGATGGAATCAACCTAAGTGACTATTGACAAATAACTGGATAAAGAATATGTGGTGTCTATACGCCATAGAATGCTATGCAACCATAAAAAAAGAATAAAATCATGTCTTCTGTAGCAACATGAATGGAGCTGGGGCTGTTATCCTAAGCAAAGTAACTCAGAAACGGAAAATGAAATAGTGTGTTTTCACTTATAAGTGAGAGTTAAACAATGAGTGTATATAGGCATAAAGATGACAACAATAGACATCTGGGACTCCAAAAGGAGGGGACTGGGAGAGTAGTGAGTATTGAAAAATTACCTACTGGGTACAGTATTCACTCTTTGGGTGACTGATACACTAGAATCCCAAATCTCATTATTAAGCAAATTATCTATGTAAAAAAAGAAATCACATGTGTGCCCTGTGAATCTGTAATTAAAAAAAAAATAAAGCCTAAGGTAGAGAATATTTTAGACCTTACATAGTATCAAACATGCACACTCTGGGAAATGCTGATACAGTTTTACTTAATTCCTTATTTACTCAAAACAGTATGAAGATAAGAAATATATATGAAAGCATAACAACTTCTTTATTAGAGAAAAAAATGATTATTGCTTCACCAAGGAAAGAATATGGCTTTGAAGTTAGATGCTTTTGGCTTTGACTCATAGATCATGTATTTGTATGTGATAAGAACTTTACATAAGTCACTTAAACTCTCTAAACTTCTGTTTTCTATTTTAAATGGGTGTGATAATATTGCTTCATAAGATTATCAAAAGGATTAAGTAAGGAATTACTAGAAAGCACCTATTCCACTACTTAACATATCACAACACTGAGTATAGTTTAGTTTCATTCCAACCATATAAAGTCAAAGCAAAGTTGTATAGAATTAAGTTAAAACTTGCTTGCTTTATTTTATAATATCAAATCCTTATATTTAAGTAAAAAATTTATGGGCATAATTTTTTTTTCAATCACTTCCCAGCAGTGGTTCAATAGTTGTTGATGAAGAGGAACTTGACTGTCTTAAATCAAAAGACTTAAAAATATAGGTTTAATAATGTAAATAACTTGAAGACATTGTTAGAAAAAATTAGAAATAAATGATTTGAGATTCATATAAATAAGAAAAAAAACATTATTTTCATAAAATGTCCCTGGAAGTTACTTTTAAAATAGATGGCATATCTAATATAATTTATTAATTCTTACACTGTTATCTTCAATATAACAAAACAAATCTTGCTGTTTTGGTGAGCTAACTTTACATAGTAAGAGTCTGGTGATCTCTGAGCTTCCTTTTCAAGGGTTAAAATAATCCCTATTTTCTTTTAAGTTGCTGCAAAGATGACTAAGAAAAGGTTTTCTGGGTGTTTTTTCCCCATATTTTTTTTCATACCACAACAATAAAAAAAAATAATTAAATACTGTGCACAAAATCATTCCTATTTGATGTTGTAAGAGATAATCCCATTAAGATGATTATCACTTTCAATAACATTTTATTTACAGTATATGATAGATTTCCTATGAGTGGCTAATCTTCAATTCCTTCCATGTCTAACTTCTAAGATTTTGAAGTTTCTTTGTTTTCTTCAAAATGAATCAGAATTCAATATATTATTCTTTGCTCATCAGGGTGCTATAGCAAACATATTTTATGCTGTACCAAAAACTTGTTTTTTAATGTATAATAAAAAATAGTCTGTAGTGAAATGTAAGGGAGAAGAATGTATTCATAACATTGAAAAAGAAAGATTTTAGAGAAAATTCTGTTGGTTGAAGGATGATTAACTCTAGGTGGAAGAATAGGAGAAAGGAGATCAGCAATGTTATGGCAATGACAGGAGGAAATGGGTGTTGGGAAAGAGGACATAATAAATGAACACAGAAGCAGAAAAGGTAGTTAAGGAAAACGTCTAGCTAAGTAAGAACATATCTTTGGTAAAAGGAACCTAATTTGTGACTTCTTAGAGTTCACAACTTTAGAGAAATGAAGAAAATAAAAAATACAAAAATTAAACTGAAATTCTAAGGTGGTGCCAAACATAATCATCACAAATCATAACATCATGAAAGGACATACAACGATATACAACTATAAATTGTCAATATACAATTTAAAATACATTTTTAGAGAGAAAAATAATATGTTAGAGAGTTACTGAATAAAACTGATAGTATCATAATTTAGTAAGCAAAGCCTAAGATTAGCTTATTCCATTTGGATCTCCATATGTATTAGCTCATTTTCATGCTGCTGATAAAGACACACCCAAGACTGTGAAGAAGAAGAAGTTTAATGAATCTACAGTTCCACATGGCTAGGGAGGCCTCACAATCATGACAGAGGGCAAGGAGGAGCAAGTCACATCTTACATGGATGGCAGCAGGCAAAAAAAAGAGCTTGTACAGGAAAACTCCCCTTTTTAAAACCATTATGAGACTCATTCACCATCAGAAAAAAAGTGCAGGAAAGCCCTGTCCCTATAATCCAGTCACCTCCCAACAGGTTCCTCCCACAAAACATGGAAATTGTGAGAGTTACAAATTGAAGATGAGATTTGTGTGGGGATGCAGCCAAATCATATCATTCAGCCCCTGGTCCCTCCAGATCTCATGTCCTCACACTCCAAAACCAAACATGCTTTCCAAACAGTCTCCCAAGTCTTAACTCATTTCAGCATTCACTCAAAGGTCCACAGTCCAATGTCTCAACTGAGACAAGGCAAGTCCCTTTCACCTATGAACCTGTAAAATCAAAAGCAAAATCTAAAGCAAGTTAGTTACTTCCTAGATACATGGGTATAGAGGCACTGGGTAAATCCACCTGTTCCAAATGGAAGAAATTGTCCAAACAAAGGGGCTACAGGCCCCAGGCAGGCTTGAAATCCAGCAGGACAGTAAAATCTTAAAGCTCCAAAATGATCTCCTTTGACTCCATGTCTCTTATCCAGGTCATGCTGATGCAAGAGGTGGGTTCCTATGGTCTTGGGCAGCTTTGTTCCTGTGACTTTGCACGGTACAGCCTCCTCCAAGCTGCTTTCATGGGATGGCACTGAGTGTCTGCAGCTTTTCCAGGTGTGCAGTGAAGCCTATAGATGGACCTACAATTCTGGGGTCTGGAGGTTGGTGACCCCCTTCTCATAACTCCACTAGGCAGTGCCCCAGTAGGGACTCTGCATAGAGCTCCAACCCCACATTTCCTTTCTGCACTGGCCTAGCAGAGGTTCTCCATGAGGGCACCATCCCTGCAGCAAACCTCTGCCTGGGCATCCAGGCATTTGCATACATCCTCTGAAATCTAGGAAGAAGTACCAAAACCCCAATTATTGACTTCTGTGTGCTAGCAGGCTCAATATCACATGAAAGTTGCTATGGTTTGGGGCTTACACCCTCTGAAGCCACACCCTGAGCTCTGCATTGGTCTCTTTCATCCACAACTGGAGCATCTGGGACACAGGATACCATGACCCTATGCTGCACGTAGCAGAGGGACTCTGGGCCTTGCAGACAAAACCATTTTTTTTTCTCCTAGGCCTCAGGGCCTGTGATGGGACAGGCTGCTGCAAAGTTCTCTGACATGCTGTGAAAACATTTTCCCCATTTTCTTGGGGATTAACATTTAGCTCCTGGTTACTTATGCAAATTTCTGCAGCTGGCATGAATTTCTCCTCAGAAAATGGGTTTTTTCTTTTCTATCACATTGTCAGTCTGCAAGTTTTCCAAACTTTTATTCTCTGTTTCCCCTTTAAAATTGAATGCTTTTAAGAGCACCCAAGTCAACTCTGGAAAGGTTTGCTGCTTAGAAATTTCTTCTGCCAGATACCCTAAATCATCTCTCTTAATTTCAAAGTTTCACAAATCTCTAGGGCAGAAGCAAAATGCTGCCAGTCTCTTTGCTAAAACATAACAAGTGTCACCTTTCCTTCAGTTTCCAACAAGTTCCTCATCTCGATCGGAGACCACCCAAACCTGGACTTTACTGTTCACATCACTATCAACATTTTAGGCAAAGCCATTCAACAAGTCTCTAGGAAGTTCCAAACTTTCCCACATTTTCCTGTCTTCTTCGGAGCCCTCCAAGCTTTCATCCTCTGCCTGTTACCCAGTTCCAGGTATCTTTTCAGCAACACCCCCACTACCTTGACCAATTTACTGTATCTGTCCATTTTCATGCTGCTGATAAAGATGTACCAAGACTGGGAAGAAAAAGAGGTTTAATGAATTTATGGTTCCACATGGCTGAGGAGTCCTCACAATTTTGATAGAAGGCAAGGAGGAGCAAGCCACATCTTATTTGGGTGGCAGCAGGCAAAAAAAAAAAAGAGTTTGCACAGGGAAACTTCCATTTTTAAAATGATCAGATCTTGTGAGACTCATTCAGTATTACAAGAACAATGCAGGAAAGACCCAGCACCAAAATTCAATCCCCTCCCACCAGGTTCCTCCTTTGACACATGGAATTGTGGGAGTTACCATTCAAGATGAGGCTTGGGTAGGGATACAGTCAAACCATCCCACCACATCTTTTTCATTATTTATATTTTTTGAGACAGGTTCATGCTATGACCTCCAGAGTGGCACGATCACAGCTCACTGCAGCCTTGGCCTCCCAGGCTCATGGAGTCCTCCCCACCTCAGTTTTCCTGAGTAGCTGGGATTACAAATTTATACCATGATGCCCGGCTAATTTTTGTATTTTTTATAGAGATGGGTTTTTGCCATGTTTCCCAGGCTGATCTTGAACTCTTGGGCTCAAATATTCTGCCCATCTTGGCCTCCCAAAGTGCTGGAAGGTGTGAGCCCCCACACGTAGCCTCCATGTCTTCTTAATTATCTTTTTCAGCAATCATGCCCATTAAATAAAATAACTTGAAATTCTGAGTCAGAACTTTGAATAGCTGAATCCAATGTGTTATATATATAACACACATATATATATAATTTTATATATATATATATATGTGTGTGTGTGTGTGTGTGTGTGTGTGTGTGTGTGTATATATAATTAAATGTATTCACATTGCTTTCACTAAAATATCAGCCAGAGCAAGAAGGGATTTTGCACTGTAAATAAATATTTTAAATGCCTAATATTTCATTTTCACCTAATTCTTTAATATTTCCTATTTCCATGTGTTTTATACTAAAAAACTGTATTAGTATAATAGCACATGTATTTAACTTAAAATCAGTATTACCAGAAGTTTGCCATGAAAAGGTTAAGTTTAAACTATAGTCATGTTGAAGTCAATTAATCAAATGAAGCTTCTATGTTGTGTTTAAAAATTCTAAAAGAGAAAAGTTGATAGAAAGAAAACAAGAATATATATATATCACATTATGGTATATTCAGGTGAACAATCAGCATGGAAAGATTTGATGGAAATAGTTCAGTAAAAATACTGTGACACTTTATTAGACGTTAGAAATAAAATATGATGAACATATTTGATATATAATATGATTGTATTTAGATCAAATAGAATGATATAAATATACCCTGATTTAATCGGAAACAGTGATACCAGGAAAACAAACAAGAGGAAAAAATCTAGAAATACATTCTAAGTACGTGTAAGTACATCAGTGCTAAACAGTATTTAAAACAGCAACATTGATACTTGGGGAAACAATTCAGTTCAGCCTTTCTTGAAAAAATGAAATATGGTGTGTGGAAAAAAAGCAGAATATTACCAACTGGAACAAATGACATATTTCAAAAGAAGAGCATATTGAACTTGAGAAACAATCAAATGCTTCTGTGGCTGAAAACCTTTCAAAAGAATTCTTAAAGGGTTAGTACTTTTATAGTGACAGCAAAAGTTATGAAAGTTACCTATCTTTCAGGAGTTATGTGCCCATTGCTATCACTGGAATGAGAAATATAGCTCAGGTAGTTTTTCTAATATGCCAAAATGCTTGTACAATATTAAAAAAATTCAATTTATCTAAGGATATTCATCAATTAATTTATCCATTCATTTATCTGTGGATTTCTGAACATCTATTAAGTGCCTGGCACTGAGTGAAGCACTTCAGAATGTAAACATGAAGAGACAATGCCCTCCTTCTGAGAATGTTGGCATTAATTGTGAGGCAAGCAAACACATTTGAATAAAATGTAATCATTTTTTAGACACAGTAAATCGTTTTTTGATTTTATATAAATGATATAGATTATGCAAAGCACTTACTAATCTTCTGATTTATACACAAAGGAGTATTACCACATTTTACTGAGTATTATAATTTATTCTGCAGCTTAAGCATATTAATCTTATTATAAGAATGTTAAAAATTTATTATTTTAGCAATTGTGAAATATATAATTATTAAATGATAATTTAGTGAGGTGAGGAATTTATTAATTAGTATCTTTGAAACTTCTTACAAGATATACATTGATCAAAGCATCACATGTATACCATAAATATATACAATTATTGTCACCTAGGAATATACATATATATGTTATTATTATATAATTTTTTATAGACAGACTCTCACTCTGTTGCTCAGGCTGGAGTGTAGTGGACAATCATAGCTTACTGCAGCCTGGTACTCCTGGGCTAAAGTGACCCTTCTACCTCAATCTCCTTTGTAGTTGGACATGTGCCACCATGCACAGCTAATTTAAAAATATATATATTTTTTGAGGAGACAGAATCTCACTTCCTTGTACAGGCTGTTTTTGAACTACTGGCCTCAAACAATCCTCCTGCTTGGCCTCCCAAAGTACTGGGATTACTAGTATGAGCCACCAAGCCTGGCCAAATAAATTTTTAATAATAAAAGATATTACAATAAATATAATACTTTATCCTAAAAAATAAATGTTCTGCAAAATTTTTAAAAGAATACAAAGTTTAATGACAAGATGCAGAAAATAAACATGAAAATTGAGTGTATCCATCACATATTTAAGTTGCATATCCTCTCTTGATAGCCAAAGTTATCCAGATATGTTGTTTTTAGATTTACTGGGGGGAAGAACTTTTCAAGATTCCATGTTCAATGACTAAATTTTGCCTTTCCACACTAATATAGTAGACTGCACTGTGGCAAGTTTTTGCAGTGACCCTGTTATTTTCTTGAATAAAGGCTGAATGCTGGAAAAACAACTATAGACTCCACTGAAAATTGTCAATTCACAGAGAAATTTTTTAAAAGAGGATAAAAACATATAAACAACAAATGAAAACGTACATCGTGTAGGCCATTGCTCCAGTTTGAGGATATATTTGTTATACTCTATTATAATACTTACATCATATATGACAATTGCTTTATATAAATACATACTATTAAAATATTTAAAACAAATATACTAAAAAATATATTAGGTTTTGGTTTAATTTATTCATGGAATTTCCAGGAGGCTTGAAGAATATACTATTAAATTCATGCCCATAGCACAAACACACACATACACACATAAACACAGGATGTTCATAATGTTGACATAAAAGGAATTTCATAAAGGAATTTCAATTTCATAAAATAATTGACATAAAAATATTTTATTTAAAAATTCAGATATATATTTTTTGTGTGCATGCGTGTGTGTGTGTAGCTGTGTGTTTGCATTTGTTTCGAGCAAAATATTGAAATGCAGAAGCAAAGACCACGACCATACTATTCTGTTTAAAATTCTGAGGAGGCACATGTTTGGAGGCAGAAAGTAGATTATTGGTTCTATGAAGCTTGTGATGGAATAGATCCTTTTTTGCACCTTCTTGCACAAACTTTCCAATTCCCATTTTGATTTGGTCCTACCCTTTTCCTTCTGCTTCTTTAACTGCAGACTTAGTCTTCAACAATCTTTGTAAAAATGTTAGTGTATGTACACATATTCACATACATATGAATAGTGTTCTTATGAAATGAGCAACTTATGTTTGCCAGGTTCTTTTAATTGCAAATATAGCTTAGCAATAAATTACATATAAATTTACCTCACATTAAATTTAAAAATCACATGCTGTTTCTTGATTTAATTATGGACATTTACATGCATCTGAACTTTGGCTACAAACTAAAATTACTTAGGGAACTTTGAAAAACTACAGTCTCTAGTCTCATATAAAGACCAATTAAATCAATATCTCTGTTTGGGGGAAGGCAAACTCAAAAATGATTTCAATTTAAAATGTGATCAAATAATCTCAATTTGCAGGTAAGGATGAAAATGTAGGTGTACGTTTTTCTATTTTTTTTGAGATGGAGTCTTGCTCCGTAGCCATGCTGGAGTGCAGTGGTGCCATCTCAGCTCACCGCAACCTCTGCCTTCTGGTCCAAGTGATTCTCCAGCCTCAGCCTCATGAGTAGCTGGGACTACGGGTATGCGCCACTACACTCAGCTAATTTTTTTGTATTTTTGGTAGAGACAGGGTTTCACCATGTTGGCCCAGGATGGTCTTGCTCTCCTGACCTTGTGATACACCTGTGTCGGCCTCCCAAAGTGCTGGGATTACAGGCGTGAGCCACTGTGCCCAGCCTTAGTTGACCGTTTTTATTGCTGCTGTTTCATTATAAATAATCATGCTATAATCATCTGAATTCTCTTACTTTTAAAAAATTATTTGAAATATTATAATATATACCTAAAAACAAATTGCTAGAATAAGTGGTATGTCTTATTTAAATGTCTGTATTGCCAAATTGTCCTTCAAAGGCTTTTCAAATAAATAATATGTAATACTGTTCCATATTTCTCCACACATACTGGATATTTTGAGTGTTAGATAACTATATTTTTAAAAAGTACCATAGAAGTTTTTTTAGTGTAAGGTGTCAGGAAGGAGTCTAGTATCTGCTTTCTGCACACTGCTAGCCAGTTTTCCCAACACCATTTATTAAACAGGGAATCCTTTCCCCATTGCTTGTTTTTGTCAGGTTTGTCAAAGACCAGATGGTTGTAGACGTGTGGCTTTGCCACCAAGGCCTCTGTTCTGTTCCATTGGTCTATAACTCTGTTTTGGTACCAGGATCATGCTGTTTTGATTACTGTAGCCTTGTAGCATAGTTTGAAGTCAGGTAACATGATGCCTCTGGCTTTGTTCTTTTTGCTTCGTATTGTCTTGGTTATGCCGCTCTCTTTTGGTTCCACATGAAGTTTAACGTATTTTTTTCCAGTTCTGTGAAGAAGGTCATTGGTAGCTTGATGAGGATAGCATTGAATCTATAAATTACTTTGGGCAGTATGGCCATTTTCACGATATTCATTCTTCCTAGCCATGAACATGGAATGTTTCTCCATCTGTTTGTGTTCTCTCTTATTTCCTTGAGCAGTGGTTTGTAGTTCTCCTTGAAGAGGTCCTTTATCTCCTTTGTTAGTTTTATTCCTAGGTATTTTATACTCTTTGTAGCAAAACCTAACACCATAAAAACCCTAGAAAAAAACCTAGGCAAAACCATTCAGGGCATAGGCATAGGCAAGGACTTCATGACTAAAACACCAAAAGCATTGGCATCAAAAACCAAAATAGACAAATGGGACCTAATTGAACTCCAGAGCTCTGTACAGCAAAAGACAAAATCAGGCAACCAACAGAATGGAAAAAACATTTTGCAATCTACCCAGCTGACAAAGAATCTACAAAGAACTAAAACAGATTTACAAGAAAAAAAGAAACCCATCCAAAAGTGCATGAAGGATATGAACAGACACTTTTCAAAAGAAGATATATATAAGGCCCACAAACATATGAAAAAAATGTTCATCATCACTAACTATTAGAGAAGTGCAAATCAAAACCACATTGAGATACCACCTTATGCCAGTTAGAATGGCAATCATTAAAAAATCTGAAGACAACAGATGCTGAAGAGGATATGGAGAAATAGGAACACTTTTACACTGTTGGTGGGAGTGTAAACTAGTTCAACCATTGTGGAAGACAGTGTGGCACTTCCTCAAGGACCTAGAAATAGAAATTCTGTTTGACCCAACAATCCCATTACTGGGTATATACCCAAAGGATTATAAATCATTCTACTATAAAGACACATGCACACATATGTTCATAGTGGCACCATTTACAATAGCAAAGACCTGGAATCAACCCAAATGCCCATCGATGACAGACTGAACAAGGAAAATGTGGCACATATATACCATGGAATACTATACAGCCATAAAAAAGGATGAGTTTGTGTCCTTTGTAGGGACATGGATGAATCTGGGAACCATCATTCTCAGCAAACTGACACAAGAACAGAAAATCAAACACCACATGTTCTCACTCATAGGTGGCTGTTGAACAATGAGAACACATGGACACAGGGAGGGGAGCATCACACACTGGGGTCTGTTGGGGCGGGCAAGGGAGGGACAGCAGTGGGGTGGGGAGGTCAGGGAGGGATAACATGGGGAGAAATGCCAGATGTAGGTAACAGGGGGATGGAGGCAGCAGACCACATTGCCATGTGTGTACCTGTGCAACAATCCTGCATTATCTGTACATGTACCCCAGAACCTAAAGTACAATTAAAAAATAAAATGAAATAAAATATTTTAAAAAGTACCATAGAAAGCCTTATTATTTTATACACATAAATGCAAAAATCAATGTCATGCAGAATCCAAAGTTTAGAATTTTTCTCTATACCTACCTTTCATAATTCAGTCAAGACAATTATAATTCCTCACTATTTTGAGTATGTTTTCATATTCAATATGAAGCCAATATATTAGTTAGCCTTCTTTAGTGAAATAGAACCAATAAGATATATGTATATCCTACTAGGGATACACAAACACACACACACACACACACACACACACACACACACAAATATATGTATAAACCCACATATATACATATACATAATGTGGGGACAAATCTTGTAAGCTCTGGCCAATCTGTAAGCAAACCTGTAAGCACCTTTGTTTGGTTTTTGTATGCTTAATAAGTTATTTAGATATAGATACCAGGGTTCAAAATCATTTTCTGTAATATATTACTTATCTTAGATATTCGCGTTAACTATTGTTTTTCTACTGTAGTGGAATATATGATAAATACATATTATCTATATATATGAATATATATTTTATATATATGATGAGGGGAAATTTTTGTAGGAATTGACTCACAGGACTATGAGAAGGTATAATAGGCCATGTGCCAAAGGCCTTAAAAGGGATTGTTGGTACGAGTGCTGCTGGCTTAAGTACCAGAGTTCAAAGAAGATGGATGTCTACGTTCAGGAAGCAAAGAGTGAATTTAGCCTTTCTCTTCCTTTTTGTTCTTTCTGGCCCTCAGTGTGTGAGATGATTCTGTACCCACACTGGTGAGGGTAGATCTCTGTTATCCAGTGCACTGATTAATATGCTAATCTCTTCTGAACACACCCTTCTAAACGTACCCAGAATAGTGTCTTATCAGCTATCTGGGGAACCCTTAATCCAGTGAAACCAATACGTAATATTGACCATCACAGTCAGCATCTCTATATCCTAATTAATACTGTAAGAGATTTATAGTTGTACCACTTCCTTACCGATATTTGTTTTTCCCAGTCTCTTTCATTTTAGCTATACAGGGATCTGTGTTATGACTCTAAGGATAATGTTAAACATTCCCTCAGATAATCAAATGACATTTTGTTCAGGCGCAAAGCTTTTCATTTTGTTTCTCAGTAGGACGACTCTCTCCTTCATTGTCTGAATTTCTGTGGATTTCTAATCTGTTCAACATTCCAGTAATCACTCCCACCGTTTATTACAGATATAGTCTGCATTTCAGCTATAATTATTTCCTTTCTCACCCTTATACCTCTCTTTTGTATTTAAAGAAAACTACACTGAGGACCTTGGCTTTTGAGTTAAGAAATCTAACCTACCTGATCTTTGTACTAAGTAATTTTATTCAAATGAAGTCATTTTCTTAGTGGCACTCGTCTGTGTTTATTGAATGCAGTGTAAAGAGAAAAAACATTTCATTCAGATTCAGGTACTTAAAGTCTTTCTGCATTTGTTTTAGTAAATATATGTTACCTCTTCCAATCTTGCTTCCAGAGATGCTAATACATATATGCTATCAAATTCCTACTATCCAATCTCCTCCTCTGAACTCATATATGATGCATGACATGCTAGCAAGTTTCAGTTAGTGGTTAGTTACTACATAACATGGATCAATATATTTCCAGCCTCTCTAATATAACTTTTGCCAAGGAACAAGTGACTTCTTGTTTATGTACTCTATCCTGTATCATCATCAGAAGCTCTGCTCCATAGTCACTTGGCAGCCCTGTCTGAAAAAAGATATAGCTGAAATATGAAGCCTCCTTAGTAATTAAAAGGAAAGACGGCAACTGGAAGATGAAAAAAAAATTTAAAGCAATGAAATTGGGTATTTTAAAGAGTGTTCTGAGGTAATCATCTTAAACAAAAAAAAAAAATTTTTCCCGAGGTATTTACATAGAGGACATTGCATTAAATAGGCATCCAGGTTTTTCATTGTGTTAAAACTATTAACTTGATGCTTAAAATAAAAAAAAAAATCCTCACTGATTTCATATAACAAATATCTAATTATATGTGTATGGCTTGTAGGGGTATTTTAGTAAGGTTCAACTGTTTAATGACAAAAAACAAAACAAAACAAAACAAAACAAAAACACAATAGGGATTTACTCTGAACCAGGGTCAGGTTAATGCAACTTTTGAAAGTAAAATGATATTAAAAATAATTTCTTTTTGAGACAGAGTCTCACTCTGTGGCCCAGGCTGGAGTACTGTGGCACAATATCAGCTCACTGCAGCCTCCATTTCCTGGGTTGAAGTGATTCTCCTGCCTCTCCCTCCTGAGTAGCTGGGATTACAGGTGCACACCAATATACCTGGCTAAATTTTCTATTTTTAGTAGAACCGGGTCTCACCATGTTGGCCAGGCTGGTTTCCGGTTTTGAACTCCTGACCTCAAATGATCTACCCACCACCACTTCCCAAAGCACTAGGATTACAGATGTGAGCCACCACACCCTGATTTATTTATATATATACATATAATATATATATGTTATATATATGATACATATATGTTATATATTATATATGTTATATATGTGATACATGTTATATATATGATACATATATGTTATATATTATATATATTAGATACATATATGTTATATATATTATATATGTTAGATACATATATATGTTATATATATTATATATACATATATAAATAAATCAGGAAGGAATACATACATATATATAAATAATATATATATGTTATATGTACATATATAAATAAATCAGGAAGACATTTTCTCACAAAATCAAAATACTAGATAAAATTAATCAGTCATATATATAGAAATGAGAGGGGATTTTGAAATGTACTGAATGTTTTCTTTTAACTTAGTACTGTATAAAATCAGTTACCTCTGCTTTTTAGAAGCATAAAAGCTAAAGTGAAATTGCTTGAAGCATAGAAAAGTGAGAAAACATTAATGAAGCTTTCAGGATTCACACTTTGTCTTTTCCGAACTGAAAGTCAGTCTCGCCTGGGAATACATTAGAGTCATTAGGAAGACGACTTCTATTCGTTGCTAGAAATATTACTTTTTATCTGGGTGTGATTTAATTTTCAATCTGGTAAGAATCACACATTGATCACATATCATGTGATATTATGGGGCATCTTAGTAGGAGTTTCAGTTACTTCAATTTAGGTTTATGGGCATGTATTTTTCATTGCCTCAACTGCATGCTAATCCATATATTTTGGTCAAGGAAAAAAAAAGTTGATACATTCTCATCCATAGAAGTATCAGTCAATTAAAACAACTTATCAAAGATAAGGGAAGACTTCCTTAGATGGTTGGAAGGCTGCATGAATTAAAATATTGCATTATAAGACCTAAACAATAACAATCCAAGTTTAAATATGAAAATTTGCTGAATTGTGTTCAGTATGATTTGAGAATCTGAAAAGTAGTCACCTAGAAAAAGAAAGGTAAATTGGATGTGCATAGGCTCTGTCATAGACTGAAGCTCAACTTTAAATCAAATAACCCCTGAAATTGGATTAAATTGACCCTGAAGTGCTAGGCCAGCAGCACTACAAATTCCAGAAACAGCTCCTTTACTATGTGAACACCAGAGGTATGGTAAAAAAAAAAATGTCACTGAGGAGATGAGAAAATAAAGATCTTTAAATAAATGGATTAATTGGATATGTGTGTAGAAAAATGAAAACTTGAACCAACCTTACACTATATGTGTAAGTAAATTCTAGATGAATCATAAATTTAAATTTAGGAAAAATATTAAAGATTCTAGGAGAAAATAAGGAGTATACCTCCATGACTTCATGATTGGGAAATGCAGAATATTATAGCTATCTACACTGAAGAAATAAGCATGTATTTTTGCATATATTATAATTAAAAACATCTGCTCAGCAAGACACCAAAATTGAACACAAAGGAAAACTACAACGTGAAGAGTTACAACATGTATAACTAGTATGTACGGGCATATGTACACATACACACACACAGGCACACAAACACACACAAAACACCTCCCTCAGGAAAAAAAAAAACAAAAAACAAAAAACAATAATAATAATTTGAAAGCTTGCCAATAAGATTTGGTACGTACTTTACTTACCAAATAGATTTGGTACTTACTTAGTTACCAATAAGATTTGGTAAGTATTTTTTTAAAATGACTTTCAAAGTGGCTAATAAACATAGGAAAAACTCTTCAACATCCTTAATATCCAGGGAAACACAAATTAAAGCTCAGCGAGTTATCATCCACACATCATGATACCAAAAGAAAAAGAACAGTCCAAACTTTGTAACATGCAGTGATCAGAACTCACCTGAATACTCCAGGAGAAAACTTTGAAGATCTTGGAGCTCTTTTTTCAGTTCCATTCTTTCTGCAGTACTCTGTCTGGCAAGCTCTAGCAGCCTTGGTTTCCCAGCACTAGTCTAATCTCAACTCAGGGAGTTCCTGGCTCTGCTTGAGTCTACCCTCCTAGCTAGAAGTCATAGAGCTTCTCTTAAGGCATCAAGCCTCATCTTGAATTGTTGTCTCCATGATTCCTATAATCCCCACCTGCCAAAGAAGAGACCAGGCGGAGGTAATTGAATCATGGGGGCGGTTTCCCCGTGCTGTTCTCATTATAGGGCTCTTTCCCCGCTGCTCAGCAGTTCTCCTTTCTGCTGCCTTGGAACCAGAAGATGCCTTGCTTCCTTTTCTCTTACTCCATGATTTTAAGTTTTCTGAGGCCTCCCCAGCCATGCTGAACTGTGAGTTAATTAAACCTTTTTCCTTTAATGTAGAGTTCATCTTATTTATTTTCCACCTCTTATAGAAAACCTCAAGGTGACACTGCTCTCCAGTATATCAAAACCTTTGTTTTATATATTTCATTTTTTGAGGGTTTGAGCCCAATAATACAGAGAATTTGGTCTCTGTTGCTCCATCTTGGGCAGAAGGAAAAGTAGTATCACTAGTTTCTGAACAATTTAATTACCAGCATAACTAAAAGCAAAAATCTGCTAGTGAAAAACACTCCTGGATATTTCATTTTGCTTGTCTTTCATTGCTTTCTGAAATTTGACACTGGTAGCTTTTATTTAATAAAATCAGTCATCATCTCCAATTTCTGTCATTAATACTTAGAAAATATTTAAAACCACTGAACCATCACAATTTTTTGAAGTCTATCTGTTCAATTCTGAGAACTACTATAAAAATTTATATTACCTCCTTCAATTTTACTTCCTTGTCTATTAGTTTTTGTGAAGAGTGATGAAGAATTCCTTAGTGCCTGACTCAGTACCACTCTAAATGTGGATATTTAACATCTTATGTTTTTTTGTGATAAAAATTTATCAAAGAATTCCAACTTGGTTCAGTGCTCTGAAAATTGATGCTTTTTTTTTTTCTGAAAATTATCTTATTCTCCACTCAAAATTTCCACTTTGCTAGGTGACAGGTGCATGCCTTCTTCATTCAACTTGCCTGTTACTGATTTTATATTTTAAATTCTTAACACCTAGAAACACTTACTAAATGATTGATAAGGTTAGGCTTTGTGTCTCCACCTAAATCTCATCTTGAATTGTAATCCCCATAATAACTATGGTCCCCGAATGTCAAGGAAGAAACCAGGTGGAAGTAATTGAATTATAAGCGCAGATTCCCCCATGCTGTTCTCATTATAGTGAGTGAGTCTCGTGATATCTGATGGTTCTATAAAGAGCTCTTCCTCCTTTGCTCAGCACTTCTCGGCATGCTGCCCTGTAGAGAAGGTGCTTTGCTTCCTTTTCTCTTACTCGATGATTTTAAGTTTCCTGAGGCCTCCCAGCCATGCCAAACTGTGAGTTGATTAAACCTCTTTCCTTCATAAATTATCTATTCTTGGGCAGTTCTTTATAGCAATATGAAAACAGACTAATACATTGACTTACGAGCCATATGATATGATATATACATGACTGACCTTAAAGTACTCAGCAAAATTGTTAGTTGTTACATTTGAATAGATTAAATAACAAAAGCAGAAAGATATGATGAAATAAACTTAATTGTGACAAGCTGTCATAGTGCCTCAAATGAGTTACAATATGTATTTATTATGATGGTTAAAGTGATTAATACCTGTATAGATTAAAACCACAACATCAACAATAGAAAATTTCTGGCTTGATATGGTGGCTCATGCCTGCAATCCCAACTCTTTGAGAGGCCAAAGCAGGAGAATCACTTGAGGCCAGGAGTTCAAGACCAGTCTGGGTACAAGTCCCTGTCTCTACAAAAAAATTTTAAAAATTAGCTGGGCATTGTGGCATGAACTTGTACTCCCAGCTACTTAGGAGGCTGAGGTGGAAGGATTGCTTGGCCCCAGGAATTTGAAGCTGCAGTGAACAATGATCACAGCGCTGCACCCCAGCTTGGGCCACAGAATGAAATCCTTTCTCAAAACATAGTAAAAAATAAATAATAATAAAATATTTCTATTAATTTCTGTAGC
Organism: Cebus imitator; assembly: GCF_001604975.1. NCBI lineage: Eukaryota > Metazoa > Chordata > Mammalia > Primates > Cebidae > Cebus > Cebus imitator. The sequence continues at coordinate 9,589,082 of NW_016107348.1, forward strand.
TAAATAACCATTGCTGACACCTGGTATTTGCTAGTCAAGTTTTCCAGTGAGAAAATGCAAGTTTTAATAACATACATTTTTAGATATAGATAAATTAGGAAAAATATATTTACGTGGTACATTTTTGGAATATTTTAGGACAGATTTATTCACAGAAACAGTTAAACTAGAATCATTTTTATTTGGTTCAGGTTAAGGGGTATGCCCTTAATCCAGGATAGGCAAACTCTGGTCCTTGGCCCAAATATGACCTGCCACCCATTCTTAAAATTATATGTATTTGAACACAGCCATGACAGTTCACTTACATACTGTGACCGCTTTTTTTTGTTGTTGTTGTTACAAGACAGAGGAAGGTAATTGTGACAGAGACCTTATGATTCACACAACCTAAAATATTTATACTCTAAAAAAATTTGCTAAATCCTGGCAGTCATTTGTTGTTCAAAATAAATCTAGGCTCTGTAGGAAGAAAGTATGCACAACAACTCAAAAGTAAGTTGATTTTCTCTTTTTGGAGGTGAAATTTTTGTCAGAGTAACTAATACTTTGTCATATATTGTATAACAATACAATATTCACTTTCCAAATCTATTATAGCTTTGGAGAATCCAACAAATATCCATCTTGCTAGGCTAATTAAATATTTTAATGTGATTTTATACTATTACACTAATATTTTAGGTATTAAAGCACCATGAACAACATATTTATTGTAATTATTGTTGCATTTTCAAGAAATTGGAAATAGTAGAAAACATTGATTACTAAGGAACACAAAAATAGAGCCAAGATATTTTAAAAACTTAAAGACATTTGCAGTATTAGTATATAGTTATGGTTAGAGCTTAATTTTGTAGTTTTTAATTCAGGAAAACCACCTCAAAACATGATGTTTTAATACAAAGACAGAACTTTTTAACATATGGAATGACTGAGATTATGCTGTCTGACTTGGTTCATAATGCATGCAGTCTCTAAAAGATAACCTAAGTGAACTATACAGGTTCAAATCACACCATGTTGCTGTTTCGAGGTCATTGTTAAAGACTCAAATGTATGAAGACCTGTATAAGCCTAGGGAATGCACATAATTTGTTCATGCAGAGAATACGTTTCAGGTTCTCTGATTTCCTAGACAAATTTTCATTTGTTCTTTAATACCGTGAGAGTGATTTTTTTTCTAAATAGTGAACATCATAGCATCAGGATTTTCCTATCTTTTTATATTACAAACAGAATACTAATTTCCTGAAGCTTGATAGGGAGTAAAATTTACTTTATGAGAAAGAGTAAATCACAGATTTCTTTTAGAAATAGTGCTTTAAGGGCAGTATAGGCAAGTCAAATATTTCATGGATGACATCAAATAGAAGTAGCTGTTCACAAGAATTAAGACAACAAAGTGTTTTGCCTTTGGAAAACAAGTAGGATTCTGTAACATTTTTCATCTAAATGTGAGTGTGACTTATTTGTCTTTGTGACCCATACTCCTGTGTAACAGCTGCACAGATCAATGCAGAACTGCTCCATAAGGTAATCTCAGCCTCTGAAGAGAAGGATGCTGCCACACAAGGGCTATGACTCAATAAACCTTCTCCTCTTCAAGATCCTACCCTACAGGGCTCTTTTCTTTTCTTACTATTTTTCTTTTCTTTCTTTTCTTCTGACATACTCTCACTCTGCAGCCCCTAGGCTGGACTGCAGTGGTGTGATCACTGCTAACTGCAACCTCCAACTCTGGGTCTGAACTCACGTGATCCTCCAGCTAAAGCCTCCCAAGTACTTGGGAATACAGTTATGTACTATTCCCAGCTAACATTTTATCTAATTCAATTTTTTGTAGAGATGGGGATTTTGCTATGCTCCCCAGACTGTTCTCAAATTCCTGGCCTCAAGTGATCCTCCTGCCTTGGCCTTTCAAAGCACTGGGATTATAGGTGTGAGCCAGCACTCCCAGTCTTAACATTAAGTTTTTATGGGATGCTTTCTTGGTGGCATAGCCATCATTAAATATTAATTACATATTTGTAGGTTGAATTATTAGAAATTTGATATGTTTCTGAGAACACAATTCTTGTAAAAATTCATCACATTTTCACTTATTTTTTTAAGTAAAATCAAGTTTATTAAGAAAGTAAATGAATAAAAGAATAAAACTCCATAGGCAGAGCAGGCACATTTTCACTTATTTTTATCATGTGTTCTACATCAAGGTAGTCTGGCTGACTTCAATCTACCCATCTGACAAATGGCTAATATCCAGAATCTACAAATAACTAAAACAGATTGACAAGAAAAACATAGACAACCCCATCAAAAAGTGGGCAAAGGATATGAACAGACTCTTTTCAAAAGAAGACATTTATATAGCCAACAAAGATATGAAAAAATACTGATCATCACTGGTCGTTAGATAAATATAAATCAAAACTACATTTAGATACCATCTCATGCCAGTTAGAATGGCAATCATTAAAAAATCTGTCAAGACAACAGATGCTGGAGAGGATGTGGAGAAAAAGGAACACTTATACACTGTTGGTGGCAGTGTTAATTAGTTCAACCATTGTGGAAGACAGTGTGGCAATTCCTCAAGAATCTAGAAATAGAAACTCCATTTGACCCAGCAATCCCATTACTGGATATATACGCAAAAGATTATAAATCCTTCTATTATAAACACATATGCACATGTATGTTCATTGTGGCACTGTTTACAATAGCTAAGACTTGGGACCAACCCATATGCCCCTCAATGATAGACTAGATAAAGAAAATGTGGCTCATATACACCATGGAATATTATGCAGTCATAAAAAAGATGAGTTCATGTCCTTTGCAGGGACATGGATGAATCTGGAAACCATCAATCTCAGCAAACTGACCCAAGAACAGAAAACCAAACACTGCATGTTCTCACTCATAAGTGGGTGTAGATCAATGAGAAAACATGGACACAGGGAGGGGAACATCAACCACTAGGGCCTGTTGGGGGTTGGGGGAGATAGGGGTGAGGGACACATCAGGGGGTGGGGGGATTGGGGAGGGATAACATTAGGAGAAATACCAAATGTAGGTGACAGGGGAATGGATGCAGCAAACCACCATGGCATGTCTATATCTATGTAACTGTCCTGCATGACCTGCACATGTACCCCAGAACTTTAATTAAAAAGATAGAAAATATAATGCCACCAATATGCCAGGGAGGGAAGCTCAGGCAGTAATGTTTGCTTGGATGCCAATCACCTCCTTCTGTGCTCCTCAGTTCCCAACAGGCCGTGGACTAGTGTTGGTCCTCTTGGCCTGAATAGTTAAGGACCCTGCTATAGTACATTTTTTCCTTCCCTGTAATATTCATTGAATGATCTCTGAAATTATGTAACAAGTTATATCTTTTTTTTAACCTATTAATGTTTTGAACATTTATATTTAGCGGCCAGGTTACTGAGATGAAACAAGTGTATGTTTTTTCTATCTTTTCATATACTTTCAAAATTATATGCCCATTTTTTATCCTGTTTAGTGCCCTTTCATTTTGATTTTACTCCTTGGGCAAGGCTACCACCACCACGTTATTGTGTTTGTACTTGCAAACAACATAATTTCCTGTTCATTCATAGACACCCCTGATAATTTATTTGCTTTCAATGTTTTTTTTACAAGAAATAATTAACTGGTTTTTTTCCAACCAATTCATCACAGGTCACAGTTTGCGTGTTTTTTTTTTTTTTTTTTTTTTTTTNGAGTCTTGCTCTATTGTCACCCAGGCTGGAGTGCAGTGGCATGATCTCAGCTCACTGCAAACTATGCCTCCCAAGTTCTAGAGATTCTCTCACCTTGGGCTCCCAAGTAGCTGGGATCACAGACGCCTACCACCACCCGCAATTAATTTGTGTATTTTTGGTAGAGGCACGGTTTTAGTATGTTGGCCAGGCTAGTCTCAAACACCTGACCTCAGGTGACTTGCCCACCTCAGCCTCCCAAAGTGCTGGGATGACAGGCATGAGCCACTGTGCCCAGCCTGGACACGGTTTAATTTTTTTAAAGGAGAGAATCAGTCAGTCATATGCAGTGTCAGAGGTGGTATATTGGATTATATTCATATAAGATGTCGTTTCTTATTTGTTTTACTTTTATGTTTAATATTTTTCTCTTTACCCTTAATTTTTAGTGTTTTTTAAATAATTTTGTATCAATTCTTAATTTTTATGTAGTTAATGTAAAATATCCACCTTAGTTTTACGTCTGAAAATGTTTTCCTTTCCTCTAAAATAATTACATTCACATTTATATTTTCCTGTGTTTTCTTATAAAAGAGTTGTTTTCCTACTGCTGGCTTACTCTCCTTATAAGATGTAATATTTTTAAAGCTTTGATTTGTGAATTATAAACCAAGTAATATGTGAAACACCGTTTTGTTCCTCACTTTGTCCCTTTCCAAGACATATTTTTGTTGTTGACTAAATTTAGGACTTGTTCTATTTATTGATATATTGACACTCAACTTCAAGTTCATCCTTGTTTCTGCCCTGTGAAAATGGATCTTGGCCCATATATATATATGTGTATATATATATATATATATATATGTATGTATATATATATATATAGTCCCCCCAGTTGTTACTGAAGCTTTGTCGGTAGGGGGCAGTAAAGAGTTGCTGCAAGAGGGAAGGATATTTGCTTCTTAGTTCTGGTGCGCTCACTCAGCATTGTCCTTAATCACTGCACATGGCTTCTTTAGTGCCCAGCTCCTGCGGCATGGACAGCGTCTTTGGCCACCGTGTCATTTACCACTCACACTTTTGAACTGGTGTAGACAAACTGAGCAAATGATAAAGTCCCCACGTCAGATCACTGACCCATGGCAGGGGGCATCATGGTCGGCATGGCTTCCACTTCCTAAGTGGAAGCCCCTGGAACTTCCATGCCTTTCCAAGATAATAAATCAGAAGCAGTAACACACTCTGTGTGGAAATTGAAGAAATTAATTCCATAATAAAAAACGTGAAATAAGCAGGCACGAGGACATCCGTCATACTCCCATTTAACTTAACAGTTGGCCAGTGAAGGAGTCAGATGGGACCAGGAAAATCACTGTGAATTATAATAAATTTAGTCTATTGGTCACTGCAATCACAATACTACCTGTTCAAGGGTAGTATTTTTTGTGTTGTGTTGTGTTCATAGCTTTGGGGTTGTTTTGACCAAATGTAGTACTTTTTGAGGAACAAAACAAGACAGATCCAGTACTGGTGCGACTACTGAGTTTGCTACTGCTGTTTTCTCTATACTACCTTCCAAAGACCACCAGAAACGTTTTAACTGTAAAGTCCAGTCCAACAGGGTAGTTTCCCAATGCCTCAAAGCTGTAGAACACCATGCTGGTCTACTATATTAACTGCATTTTGCTGATTGGATCTAATGAGCAGAAAGTGACAAGTACTTGAAATGTCTTACTAAGAAATATGTGAATGAGAGGATGCGTAATCAACCTTACAAAAATTCAGAAGCCAGCTACCTTACTGAAGTACCTCCGGATTTAGTGGCTGGAAGCAAGTTGAAATCTCTCCTGGAAAATGAGAGACAAGTTATAACAGCTACAAGACAAAGAAAGAGGCAAACTATTTGGTAGATCTTTTTGTGGTTAGAGGAGGCAGCATATACTATAGAGTATCCCTAAAGATTTTAGCTTTTGGTGAGATTAGAACAAGAAAAGTCTCTGCAGCAAAGTAAGGCTACAGTACAAGTTACTGTATGACTTGGGCCTTGCAATGCAGCAGATCCAATGATGAATGAAACTTGAAGCATCTGTGCCACGTGCAGATGCTGCATGCGGCTTTTGGCTGGGGTCAGGAGACCTATGGAATGGGTGTCTAAAGAAGGAAATGTAGACATTCCTTACAGCATCAATTAATTATAAGAATTAATCTTTGCATGTTTCTACTTGCATATTATGTTTGTGTTTATTTGAAAATGCTAGTTATTTTTCATGTTTTGCATACAAGTTGTTGAAAGTTTACTTTATACTTTGGTCTTTAGGTGACAATATTTACTGGGATGGTTACTGAATTGTGAGAGGTAGTGAATGTATCTAGTGATGAATAAAGTGACTCTTAATGACTGTATGTCTCCTCATTTGGGGAGAAGTGGGAGCATTCTTTTTCATTTGTGAGAGAGATAACTATATGTTCAACAGAAATAGAGTTATTTTCTTGTTGAACCGGAAGCTTAAATATATATAGAATGGTGCATATTTAAGCTGAATCATCAAAGGGCCAGATTTGGCCACTTGTCAATTACTGCCTCCTTGTTCCCAATCAACTTTTTGTCTGTCCTGTGAATATGAACCTGGGCCCTCTAAACAATGCTTTTGTTACCAGCGGCCACAGGTTTGTCAGTAGTACTGGAGTGTTGTGCAAGAGGAAACGTTCTGATTCCTGGTGCTTGTGTGATCACTGTGTGGGAGGCTGTGCAGTGTATAAAGCTTTCCTCAAGACCAGGCTCCAAAAATTCTCACAGTCTTAGGTGCCCAGCTCATGTAATACATGGAAGCCAGAAGAACTAAGCAACCAGCAGCTGTCCTTGGCCTCTCACCACCTTGGATACTATTTATAGCCAAGTGACTCTGATTTCTTCCGTGCTTATAGTTTCTTCAAAATCAGTCCCTGAAATATACCATCCACATGCAGCAATAAACAGTTTTCCTTATCACTTTGTTTTGGGCAGGTTTGTAGTGAAATGCCTCAGAAGAGTCACTATCCCATGAATAGCCTTTCCTAACACCTCAGAATTCAGATTTCCTACAAGTTCCAGAGGTAAAATGTCCAAGTTTCCTTAGCATGGTGCCGTGGTGTCTTCTCTGTACTCAGTGAGCTGTGGCTGTGTCCTCCTAGCAAGAGGTCTCAGCCCTGGTCAAGGGGCTCCTCTGTGCTCTGTAGCTCCACCCTGGGGGAAGACGCTGTTCTTTGATATCTTCTTGCTATAGTTTTGTTTGTTTGTTTTTGTTTTTCTAATTTCTCTTGGTTTCTTACTAGCCAATCCCTTATTTCTATCCTTTGTTATGATACATATTAATATTTATGTTAAATTTCCCCTGTTTAAATTACTATATGGTTTCCCTCTTGTCATTGAATGCAGACTAGCATGTGACTTTTATCTCTAGAACATTAGTAGTATTTCATTTAAAATGTGTCCCTTCTATTTCACTACTTTAGAATTTATACTACCTACTATACTACCTTGTATTACCTACCGTATTACACGCAGTATGTGGTACCCACCACTGTTTCTTCTCTTCATCAAGCCAGGTGTCTGCTCCTTAATTGGTTGCTTATGCTTTTTCATGAGTGTAGTTCTCAGATGAAGTGTGGATGTCAGAATATTTTCGTCAGTTTCAGCATATCTGTAGTGTTTTATGCCTCTTCTAATTATTTTGTGTTCTTTCTCTGGTGTTTTCTCCACTTTCAATGTATTATTATTATTTATCTTTACCTGCAACCAGTTTTTGGCTGCTAGGTTACCTTAAGGTTCAGCTATTCCAAGATGTAAGAAAGATTCTATGATCTTTGTGTCTATGTATAGTTTATAAATCTGTGGATGATCAATTCCAGGCAACAGGAGCCAAATTATTTACTATCCAGTCTTCTATGGCCTCCCAGCCTACTGTATTTACACTTTCTATGAGAATATAAGAAACCTCTGCTGGATAATTTTTCCCTGTAATCTTCCATATAGGGAAATATGGCTCAGGGTGGAGAAAGCCTTGCACATCTCTACCAGGGGCAGCCTTCCTGCTGCCTCTGCAATGTCTTTGTTCCAGGAAAATATATGACTTAGTGTGGTAGGAGAGATTAGTGGAAAATAACTCTAAAACACTACTGTCTTCTCACTCTATACAATACAGAAATGTAAGATGCTTATGAGTATATATGCGTATATATATACACACATACATAAACATAAGGAAATTTATAACACACATATTTACTGCCTAATAACACATCAATACTTCCAGTATCAACACCTATATAGCTTATGCAATTAAAAGTATCTATACACATATTCAGAAAACAAAAATAAATTTTGTTACAATATAATTTGTGCAAACTCTTTAACTTATTAAATATATTTGTTCAATAAATCTCCTTTAAAATATTCTATACTTGCAAAAATTTCTAGCTCCTTTAAATATTATGTCTAGTAGAATACATAACATTTTTATACTTGATTATATATGTCCACAAGTAAATAATTATAGGCATGTAATATATGAGAGATATCTACCAAAAAGGACACACAGTAAAAGTAAAAGCATATGTAACCTACAGGGTTAAAAAAGGAACTTTAACTAAATCTTGCAAAGTAGCTAGGTATTCACAAATGATGCTACAAATACCTATTGTGCATCCACAAGATAAATATAAAGCAGGGGGCAGGGAATTTGGGGAGAGAGTAGAAAGAGAAAAATATTGGTCAAAATGAAAAGGGGATTTTATGGTTAATTTTGAAAATGGTGTAACGTAATTCATATCTAGGTTTGGTTTCTTTTTTTCTTAACATTATCAATTTGCCTGTTTTGGGCTTTTGATTCCATTGATAATTGGGATACTATGAGAATATCTAAATTAATAAATCAATTTGGGACAGAAACTGAATGTGTCTTTTTTTCTAAAATAAACTGTGTTATTTCTCCCCAACACTAATACATGTGAACTGGAACAGCTAGATAATTCATCCAAGAGAAAAATTAAGGACTAAATGAACCATGCAATGTGTTTATGCTACTTAATGTATAAGAAACTATAGAGAATGAACTTTATGTATAATTTTGCTAATGAAGTCATATTGTTGCCATGGAACTTCTGCTCTACTATTAAATTTTGTTTCCTCTCACATATTCAGTATTTCTTAACTTGGCCAAAGCTATACAGGCATATTTGTCATGCAGCAATTTCATAGAAAAATATCAGCATTAATATTACGGTTATATAAATTATATCCTTAAGAAGACTGAAATTACTGCTGTGCAGATGCTGTTTCCTCTGTCCTTTGAGAAACCTAGTGTTTGCAAAAAGATGTTTTTAGTATTTTTTCTCAGTGACATAAAAGCATTTCAACCTGAATTGTTAAATAAATTTTAAATAAAAGCCCATATTGTTATTTTATATAATAAAATTAGCATACATTTATGAAAGCAAGAATAATCAAAATAACTTTTGAGTGGTATCATAATCTTTTTTTACAAATAGATGTTTATAGCACCTTTATTAATAATTGCCAAAACATAGAAGCAGCAAGATGTCCTTCAGTAGGTGAATGGAATATTATTATTTTTATTTTGGATCAAATTTTTTATTATACTTTAAGTTCTAGGATACATGTGCAGAATGTGCAGGTTTATTACATAGGTATATGATATAATAATCTTAAAAGCTTTAGTTACTCAGATTAAATTCTAGAGAGCAAGCTCCATATAGTTAGAATTATATATTTTTAAAAGCTAAATGCATTTAAGTGTTTATCTACATAGCTACTTAAGTCCTGTCATTTGTTATTTGATTGTTACAGGCAAGTGTTAACCTTTATATAAAGAATATTTTGCAAACACTGACAGAAAAAGAATAAATTAATTATAAAAAGTACACATAAACTATGTAAGAAGTATTGGTCTTTGAATTCTTATTTTCATATTTAAAAAAATTATTTTATATCTACCTTTGGTTTGACATTGATTTAAAGAATTATATATTTTATAGAGTGAATGGATGTATAACAGAAACTAATTGGAAGGGCAAATTAGACAAAATGGTTAAATATAACTAATTCAGTTTGTATTGAAAAATGAAATTGAACCCTCTTTGTAATAATTTAATCAATAATTAAGAGCATCTATTAATAAGTTATATATAAGGCCTTGGTAAAAAATTATATATGTATATAAATATATATCTCAATTATTCCTCACAATGAATCTATAAAGTAAGTATGGTTACTTTGACTATTTTTGAGGTAAGGAAACAAATTTTGACCTTAAACAAGATTTTATAAAACATGGAGAATAAACCTAAGAACTAAGCACATCACATTACTATCCAAAAATAAATCCTAGGATCTTACTTTCTATTTATTCCTGCCTGGGATTTGAGGTCTGTAGAAAATATGAAAGAACAATAGTTCAAATTTAAGGTTTAAATTTAGAAGAAAAGCCAGGGCCGAAGTTCAAAAGAGTCAGCAAATTTTAACAAAAATAGCATGTGGAAAATCTAATTCTATCAAATGCCTTTGAGAGAAAACCTCATGATCTATAAAACTGGGAAATAATGATTGTATTACTTAGTTGTCTAATAAATATAGATAATATATAAAATAACCCACTATTGATAACTAAGATCTGCTAGGTAGTGATTTATAAATTCTATTTTTATACAAATTTTCAACTAAATTGGATCTTAAATTCAAGAAAAAGTCATGCACTTAAAAGGAAGTAGCTTATACCTGGCAGAATAAGGTGATGGTATAAAACTTTTGCAACTTGACAAATCTTAAAATTAGCTGGAGATTACTTAAATCAACATCAGGTGTTTTCTCTTTATGTTACATAGAAGTGGCATTCGCTAATGCCTAAGCTGAGATAATTTTTTCCTTTATTCAACAGATATTTACTGAGCATCTACTAGGAGCATAATTACCTGAAATATGCTGAATAACATATCAACATATTATAATTTTGCTTTAATAACAGTTCTCCAGGATCTTATCTTGGAAGAAACATAGGCCAAACCTTGTAACATTGATAAACAATACTGCAGAAGGTGCAAGAATGGGGAAGGTAAATAGGCTGAAAGAATTGGAGATCTCTTTTTGGTGGATTGTAGATGTAAGGAAGAGGGTCATTGGAATAATGAGTAGAATTTCATAAGGGAAGGAGAGGGAAAAATCAATGCTAATTTCACTAACCTAGAGTCGGTCCTGCCTGTTCCTACCCCCATGGATTTATTTACATATTTCTCCTGGAAGCCCAGTCTGCCACAGATATGGGTGGATTTTTTAATTAATGCTTCGATTATCTAGTGGAAATACTATAATCCCTGATTAATACCTTTAAACTTTATCTTTTTAAACATTGAATGTGTTGAGCTTCAAGTAATTTCTTTAAGAACGATTAGTCAGAATTTTATAGCCTCCCTTGGCCTTTTTCTTAGTTTCATTTCATTGCTCCCCGTTTATACCAGTTGCCTTGCCGTTTACCCCTTTACAGCAAATGTGAGCACATTCACATACACACAAACACACAAGAGTGAGTGCACATATATGTACATTACGTTTTTAACCAAGAGCTTTGCCTAATGCACAGCTGAAGACAGAAACAGAATTGATGCCTTTATCTTGTTATTTTTCTGTTAACATTTTAAACCTTGATTAGTATATATAGCTCATTGTATTATTTATTATTTAATTCCTGAGGTTCACATGAATCTTATATGTAGTATAATGCAGAAGTCAATATATTGAAGAATATAATTGAAATAGCAAACAATATTTTCACTTGATGCTAGTTAAAAGAAACAGTTTATGTTTTAATTTTCTTTGAATTAAGTGTGTGTTACTGAATAACTTTAGTCTCCTAGCAAATCTTATTCTCTGTCATTTGATAAAATTGAATTATTTATTCAGGATTAATTTTCTCTTCTCCAAAAGTATTGATCTTCCTAAATATATTAAAATTTGGAAAATTGAATTCTTATTCCTAGATGGTGAGCAGTCTCATTACTGCAGAAAACACATTCCAGCGGCTGTCAACTTTCCTGTGAATATCCTAACCAGCTTAACTATCAGGTAAGTTCCTAGACCTAAACAAATGTATCACATTCTCATTTAGATTCTTGGGTGGTTGATAAAAACACAACTTGATGTTTTCTCACTGTTAAAAAACAAAGCCTAGCTAGTGTACAAAAAGGGTGCTGTTGAAAATGCTTATGAAAATTTTATTGCCTGTATAATATAGAGTAAAAAACTCTAATACATTTCACTTTCAAGGGAATGTTAGATTTTTGATCGATCCAAGCATTTAATTATATGAAGCAGAGTCCCCTAATCCACAGATGAGAGTTTAAAAATAACCTAGAATTTGGGACTACAGGTTCCTTTTGAAGAAAAGTTCCCTATCAAATTTACTAGATTGAGATTTAAATTAGGAAATAAAGTGATAGAAGAATACAGCGCCCAGGATTTGAACTCAGATTTTTTTTTTCTGAGACCATTTCTCTCCCATCCAGCTTTATGGACACGAATGAGACATATTACTGTGTATACATCTTTGCCTGGTTATTTGAAAGTGTGGTTCAACTCCTTGCTTTCAGAGAAATCTTTCTTGATAAATTAAGGACTATGGACTCAGAGGTTACATCTCAATCTTCTAAAATGTAGTTCTAAATTATAACTTCCTTTCCCAAATCCTAAATGTCAGCCCAGGCTTCTTTTACTCCAGTTATGTGCCTTACATTTAGCTATTGTCACTTATGTCCTTAATGAAACTTGGAAGCAGTTCTTCATGTTCTCTTTTAGTCTTTGGGAATGTATAGTGACAGTTTTCTCTAAAAAAGAATAATCTGACTTTTACTTGATTACAGCTTGATTTATTTATTTTTTTCCTGCTAATGATAAAATGGCATAGAAGATTATCATCTTTTGTCATGGTAGTCTATTAAAGTGCTCTTGTTCTTTGGCTTCTCTGGGGGAAAAAAAGACTATCTGACCTGACAGTTATAAAATTTGCATCCAATAAGAATTACATATGGAGCACACCTGAATACATTTTCCCTAAGATAAATCAAGTAAGGTCATTCTTGGAAAATTAGGGTCTTCAATGAGCTTGAAAATTTTGTAAGCCTTCTATAGCAAATATCAGTTTATTTATTTTAACTGTTGACTATTAGTATTTTTTTAAGAAATACAAATATTTCATTCAGCAATTTCAAATGCAGACTGAGGTTTCCCTGCAATCACATCTATTTCAAATATTGTCTATTTAACTTGAAGAAATGAAAATAAGAATAGAACAAGTTATATAAATTCACTATTGCACAGATTCTGCTGAATAAATGGACAAAGTAATGTCTTCTAAAATCAAACTACAGGCTAAAATTTTCAGATAGCATCAATATTTATAATAGGAAAGATGTAAAATGAGTGACGTTTTCTGAGCTCTATTGAAGTATACCTGAAAAGCAAAAATTGTATAAGTTTAAAAATTGTGTATGTTTTGATATATGTCTACATTGCAGAATTATTACCAGACCAAGATAATTAATATGTTCATTAACTTACATAGTTGTGGTTTGTTTGTGTGTGTGTGTGTGTGTGTGTGTGTGTGTGTGAGTGTGATAAGAACATTAAAGATCAACTCTCTAAGAAAATTTATAGTATATAATATAGTAATACTAGTTGTAGTTATTATGCTGTACATTACATCTCCAGAAATTATTCATCCCATATGGCTGAATGTTTGTTCACTTTAACAAAAATCTTCCCATTTTTCACCGAACCTCAGCCTGTGGCAACCATTATTTTACTATCTGCTTTTATGTTATTATATTATAAGTAATATTAATTCAGATTGCTGGATTGTCAAGAGGTTTGTTTGTCTTCACTGTTTACCATACCAGACATGATGCAGCATGTTTAGAGTTTCAAATCGAAAGCCTGGAAAGATATCAAGTAAGAGAAAATAATTTTCAGTTTTACATTTGAAAACTTCATTGGAATTTGTCTAGAAAGAAATAGAGAACTAGAAAAAAAGACTTTTTTACCACAGAACTAAATTTACATTTATGGCATACTGAAAAGCAACAGTTTATTGTTCATAACTGTATATTAACCATCAGCAGTATAGTGGGACATTGAACAGAATGCAAATGAAATTGGTATTGTTTTTTTCATTATATAGACTTGGATTTTTTTTTCTATTCAATAACTAGGGAATTAGTTTTGTTATTTAAAGATGTAAAAATTGAAATGTATAATACATTTTATTAACTGGTCACTATGCTGTACAGGAGATCACTAAAACTTATTTCTCCTTTAACTGAAGTTTTGAGGCTTTTAATTATCATCTTCCCTTTCACCATCTTTTCTCCTCTCTCATATCCTTTCTACTCTCTGTATCTATGAGACCAAATTTTTAGATTATATACATAAATAAGATCATATGCTATTTTTATTTCTGGGAAAATCACTAAAATAATAGATTTTTAACATTCTCATCACACAAAAGAATTGGTGAGGTGATGGATATGTTAATTACCTTGATTGAATATTTCTACAGCGTATATATGTATCAAAACATCACAGTGTGCCCCATAAATATACACAATAAAAGTTGTAATGTAAAAATAAAATATATTATCTTTAAAATCTTATCTTGTTTTCGACCTACTTGGTAAGCATATTAATCATAGAAAATCCAAAAAATATTGTATTTAAAATAAACAGTTTTTAAAATATTTATTTCTTGAAGGAAAAAAACTAAAATTTAGCAGTAAATATTACTTTAAAGATATGTAACTCATCAATAGAAAAGAATATCATTATCAGGATTATGTATGATATTTTGAAACTTATGCTGGAAAGGGCAAAAAGGAGTAAAAATGCTAAAAATATCTCCACAAATGTATGATATTTTTGAAAAGGCACATTTCATGTGATACTTTAGACTAAAAAAACAAAAATAACCAAAAATATGCTCTCAAAAAATGAAGTGGCAATTATGAAGTAGTCAACTCAGGCCAAAACTTTTGGTACATACCAGAAGAGAAAAAGTAGAATTTTTGCTTACCCACATAAATAAAAATCAAAAATATGTTACGACATGTCCAGCACATGATCAATGCTGCTTTAGCTCTAATTCTTTCTGTTATTACTATTATTATTAAATATTTTTTTAAAAATGTTTTTATTAGCAACAAAAGCTAAGTACAGAACTAATCACTTACATTTTTAAAATACTGAAAAAAGGAATCTGTGTTCTTTAATAGCACTCACTTTCTTTAAGTATGACCTTGTGACCAGTTACAATGAAAGACATAGGGTGCTTTCAGAATGTTCTCTCTTCTCCAGAGAATAGAAAAATGAATAAGCTAAGCATAATTATGGTGGTAGCTTTAGTTATATATGTAAATGACGAGTAGTGATTGAACTAAGGCTCAAACCAATTTCATCTGAATAATTGCCATGTAAATATCAAAGTAGTTTTTTCTAATATTTTAAAATACTAGTCTTACATTGTATTTTTAATAACTAAGTGTATAAAATTTTCTGATATGCTAATTTTACCCTTTGTTTAATTTTCATAAAATGCTTAATATATTTTTCAATAGAAGAAAGAAAAATAATTATTGAAGCAGATGACTTTTATAAAGATTAAATAATAGAATTTTAGTTATTTTTACTTCCAGAACTTGAAAAAACTTAAAAGGCAAAAATTTTACATTCAATAATTCTTTACCCTATTGTGTAAGGACCTCCTACTGTGCTTTACTATTCTAAGTGATTTGCTGTCACAACATTATTTAGGAAATTAAAAGACAGAAGTGAGTTTTTCACATTTTTTAGGGGTATGGAATGTTGCTGTATTGCTAAGGCTGGTCTTGAACTGGCTTCAAGCAATCCTCCTGCCACTGCCTCACTAATAGCTGGGATGACAGGTGCAAGCCACTGTGCCTAGCGAGACAGAAGTGAATTTAAATACAAGAACAAAGGCACAGAAAGACGTGCAATACATAGTTTTCAATATTCTGCCAAATCTTCCTCCATAGGTATATTTTCATTCTTGATAGGTATATTTTATTCTCATATCTAATCTTGCCTGTCAATGAGTTATTATTCACATATGTATAATTAATTGTAAAAGACAAAAGAAAACTTTAAGGACTCACACTATTGTATTCCATGTCTTCATAATAATGTTGATGTTAAAATAGTAATCAGAAGGAAAAATTATCTTAGATTGTAATGTTTACTGGTTATCTTCAGGTAATGTTCTTTATAAAACAGACAAATGTATCTTTATAAGTTATTTTCTAAGTAAAGAGAAACAAAGCTATGTGAACAAAATAAAATTTTGAGTAGAAACCAGATATAATGTCATTACACCAAGAAACCTTGTAATGAATTGGGCTTAAACGAAAATTGCAGTTAAGGAACAATTTGTTACAAAGCTTCTCAGCATAATTAATTTGTATTCACTTTCTCTTCAAAACTGATCTATTGTGTGAGCTTTGGTAGGGTGAGAGAGCATATTGTACACCCTTATATTGTTTTGTTTTATGATGTCCCAAACCATGGTCTCTCTATGATGGAATCAAGAGGCATCTTTGGAGTAGCTGACCAAGTTTATTACATAAATAGGAATGTCTTCTATTCCCCACGTACGTTTTTATTTATTATTATTAATCTACTCATGCCACATTGTTCTTCATCCTTTGATTTTTTTTCTCTTTAAGACAATGTTCTTACACTTTTAAAAATTTTAATTTTGCTTTTAAGTTCGGAGTACATGCATAGGTTGTGCAGATTTGTTCCATAGGTAAACATGCCATAGTGGTTTGCGGCACCTGTCAGCCCATCGCCTGGGTGTTAAGCCCCTCATGCATTAGCTATTCATCCTAATGCTCTCACTCTGCTCACCACCACCACCACCCCAACAGGCCCCAATGTGTGGTGTTCCCCTCCCTGAGTCCATGCATCCTCATTGTTCAGCTCCCATTTATAAGTGAGAACATACAGTATTTTTTTCTGTTCCTGTGTTTGTTTGTTTGAGGATAAGGGGTTCCAGCTCCATCCATATTCCTGCAAAAGACAGGATCCTTTTTATGACTGCATAGTATTGCATGGTGTATAGGCACCACATTTTTTTTAATCTAGTCTATTATGGATGGGCATTTGGGTTGGTTTTATGTTTTTGCTATTGTGAATAGTGGTGCAAAGAACTTATGTGTGCATTTATCTTTACAACAGAATGATTTATATTCCTTTGAGTATACATCCAGTAATGGGATTGCTGGGTCAAATGGTATTTATGGTTCTAGATTTTTGGGGAATCACCACACTGTGTTCCACAATGGTTGAACTAATTTACATTCCCACCAACGTAGGGAACCAGCCCTACCTCACCCATGGGTACCTTGTGTTCGGTGGCAACAAAGGAATGAGAAAAAGACAGATTAAGAGAGAAAATGGGACTAGGAGGCCATCACTCATTACCGGAGGAGGCAATGAAGACCCCTGAGCTCTGATTATCCACACTATCTATTGGTTTCAATCACTTTGATTTATGTATAGGGTAGGAGTGGAGTGATGGTGTGGAGAGGGTGATGTGATGGTGAAGTGAATCAGTGAGCTGGAACTGATATGTCATTCTAAAGATTGCTAACAGTGGCGGTTTCAGGAGTTTCACAAAACATGAACATGTGGTTATCTTTAGCCTGTTATCTATGTGCAGCTGATGGAACACAGGCCTTACAAGGAGCCTACAAGTCTGGCTGCGTCATGGTGCTATGAATGGGTTTTATATCCTTGGGTACAATGTTTGTAGGAACAGAGCTGAGGTCACCCTGCCCTGGAACATGAGGCATGGAGAGGCCTTCCTCCTCAGAGACCTCCTGTGACCTTCTGCAGTTTGTTGTTCCTTGTTTATATGTTACTCATAACCAATTTATGTAGGGGCTCTGTAAGTCCTTTCTCCTTTTCTGCTTTTCCCAATACACCAACAGTGCAAAAGTGTTCCTATTTCTCTGCAACCTTGCCAGCATCTATTGTTTCTTGACTATTTAATAATTTGCCATTCTGACTGGCAAGAGATGGTATCTCATTGTGGTTTTGATTTGCATTTCTCTAATGATCAGTGATGTTGAGCTTTCTTTCAAGTTTGTTGGTCTTCTTTTCAGAAGTGCCTGTTCATGCCCTTTGCCCACTTTTTAATGAGGTTGTTTGTTTTTCTCTCGTAAATGTGTTTAAGGTCCTTGTAGATTGTGGTATTAGGCATAATGTGTGTTGCACATTTTAAATTCAACACAGACATTCATGACAGAAAAGTTACATTTGAAAGCATAAGGAAAATAATCGGCAAAATGATAAATAATCAATAATTTAGATGTATTCCCTGCTGTAGTAAAATAATATTCTATAAAGTATGAAATATCTGTAATTAGATTTAATATTTGTTAACTAGATAAATTGTATTTACTAGATTTTACTTTAATACTGTTCTGCTACTTTAGTAAATATAATATTCTTCTAGAACTCTTTTATAGAGCAGGAGTTAGGTATATCCCCATAAAAATGTGTTCTTTCATTGGAATAACAATATTAATGTTGCCTCTTTCTTGGTAGAAATTATAACATTTAAGTATCTTAAGACCAACTCAATTCCATGTTTCATTATGCAGCTGTCGTTGTAAAAGTATGCATAATCTAATCTAATATAATACCTAAAATTCAAAGACATTTGACCACGTACCTGCTTAAGGTGCTATATAGGATCTTCTACTGGCACCCTTTTTAGTCTAAAGAGTTCATAAGAAAAACAACATAGAGAGAGTCAATGTCCTGACTAAGGACTTTTACATTCTTAAAAGTGCGTATTTAGGGTAAAAGTTGAAAATTGTTTAAAATTTTATAACATATTTTGTTTTTCTATAAAATACTTGCCAAAGTAATAGTCACAAAACATTACAATTGACCATCTTAATATCCTCCAGGACTTTACTTTTTTTTATTTTTAATAGTCACTTACTAGAGAAAAACATTGGAAGAACCATGTTGTCTTCTTTGACTATCCTTTTGCTTCTGCTTTTGGGCAAACAAAGAAACTCCAGTGCTCTTCAAGACATAAGCAACATGTCAGTACTACATTTGGTCTCCAACATGTTCATGCTTTTTGAGAACATTTCTACTTATTTTAGAATATTAAAGTAGAAGTCTACAATTTATTTGCTATAAGCAACAGCATGACATTTTGAACCACCTTGAAGTTAAAAAATAAGGCAAAACATAAGAGTTTGAGTTCCACTTTACATTATTTTATCTTTAGTATAGAATATGGAACCATGGATTATATAGTTTTTTTTTTTTTTTTTTTTTTGAGACGGAGTTTCGCTCTTGTTACCCAGGCTGGAGTGCAATGGCGCGATCTCGGGTCACCGCAACCTCCGCCTCCTGGGTTCAGGCAATTCTCCTGCCTCAGCCTCCTGAGTAGCTGGGATTACAGGCACATGCCACCATGCCCAGCTAATTTTTTGTATTTTTAGTGGAGATGGGGTTTCACCATGTTGACCAGGATGGTCTCGATCTCTTGACCTCGTGATCCACCCACCTCGGCCTCCCACAGTGCTGGGATTACAGGCTTGAGCCACCGCGCCCGGCCTATATAGTTATTTTTTAAAAGAGAAAAACAATTACATTTTCCAGACATGTTTTAAAAGTTTAACCTGCCAGATTGGTTTCATTGAAGTGATTGCAGTCCAATTTTCTGTACCTTTTCTCGTGTCAAATATTCCAGGAAAGGAGAGTAAAATAATATCTCCAAAAAGTAGCATGTTAGATGGAAAAGTAACAACACACTAGTCTTCTGCCCATAAAGGTGAAGTTGCATATGCATAGTAGTGCTGGTTATATGATGAGACTAGAGAGAATGATGATCATTAAAATTATTACTTATTACCCTGGTAAATGATCAAACATTATCTTGTTTTTGAATTAATGGCCTAATAATTCTGATAATGTATATATACAACATAAATTACTGATTTTAAAATGATAGCTAATGTCTGTGTAGTGCTTTTTATTTTGCAAAGCAATTTTACATACATGATATCACTTAGTATTAAAACAGACTCTTAATAAGGCTAATAACTACTATTTGAACCCAGCTTTTCATTTATATTCCCAGGTTTTGCCTTAATAAGTAAAAAAAATTAAAACAACACTACAGTATTATTACATAAAGCATCAGCTAGTTTATGGTAAATTAAACATTTGTTTGAAAAAAGGCAAAATGTATTTTACAACTTTTTAAACTTTTAAAAAATATCAATATGAGATTTAGAATAGTAACCACACTCAAATACCTGCACACAGAATTTTCCTCCTTTTTTATTATTTGGAAAGAAAATAACAGAATTTTATGATACATAGGGGTTAAATACCCATTTTAATGCTATCATGTGATTGCCTTAAATAATCTAAAATATATTGGATATATTTTCCACAATTAACAAAACTAAATTTTGTGAAGTTATGTTATTATTGGAAAATTAATACTCTTCTAACAAGTCACATAATGGTAGCACTATGTAAAATTCTTAACTTGATAGGTATGTAAATTATGGGTACTTTGGAAAATTAATTATCTTTTACTCTCTGCATGTATTTTAATGATATTTTATTAAATATTAAATATTTAATAAGTGTTTTGTTTATTAAATATTTTAAAATTATTTAATATGTGATAATATTTATTAAATAAAATATTGTTAAGATAAATGCACACAACTATAACCTCAGTAACTGTAGGTTTAATCTACATGTGTATAAATTTGAATTGTACTCGAAGGTAGTACTGCTAAAAGAAATAACACAAACATAGCTACTTAGCCAACACAAATTAATTGTCTGACAGTTTTTGTATGTCAGAAGTCCTGCGTGCTGTGGCTATGTTATCTGCTAAGTATATCATAAGGCATTGGTAGAGGTACATTCCTGTTGGGAGGGTCTGAGAAAAAATAATCTGTTCCAAACTCTTTGTTTGAAGAATTGTTTTTCTTGTGCTTGTAGGCATATAAACTATTAGCTGGTTATTAACTGGCTATAACTCAATTCCTAAAGGTTGCTCGCTTTCTTTATTTGATTTTATTTTTTTATTGGACCCTGTCTCCTATTCATATACACACATTTTGTTGTCATATGGCTTCCTCCATCTTCAAGCCAACCATGAGTTATCAAACACTTAAATTTTCAGCCTCTGACTTATCTCGTGACCAGCCAGAGGAAGCTCTGCTTTTAAAGCACCTAAGCCTTTGGTTGTGCCCCACAAGAATAATCTGTTAAAATCAATTTAGCGACCTAACATAATCACAAGAATAAGATCCATCATAGTTATAATCCAGGAATTATAAAGGGAGAAATCCCAGAAATTATAAATCATCAGGAGAAGGCAAAGTATATTAGAAGCCATCCTAGAGTTTTCCATACTATGGTAGTCAAACATATAAATATTGTGGAAAAGTTATTTGTATTTTCCTTATCCAAAAATAAATATGTCTGGGACATTTAGGAATATTTTATCAAGTATAATTTTTGAAAATGTTTTTATAGAATGATCACTTTACATATAATGTATCTCTTTTTAATGCACACAAACATTTTCAATATTATAAAATATAATTGTTTAAAATTGGATGAAGCACTGATTTTTGATCACAAGAAAATGGTATTTTTATCATTCCTTTTCTTGTTCTGGATTCCCTACTCTGTTAAATTCTCGAGATGTAGATATATACAAATGATAAATTAATTGTTAATATGGAATAATTCAGTATTTCATTTGATATTTATTACCGTATTGCCACAGCAATGTATTTCATAACTCTTTATATGAGCAGCATCCATCAGTCTATTCTCTATCTTCATGAGATTCACTTTTTTTCATTCCCATTTATGAGTAAGAACATGTGATACTTGTCTTGCTGTGCTTGGCTTACTTCACTTATCATAACGGCATCTAGTTCCATCCATGTTGCTGTAAGTGACAGAATTTTATTCTGTTTTGTGGCTGAATAATATTCCATTGTGTATTTCATTTTCTTTATTCATTCATCTGCTGATAGGTACTTAGGGTGATTCTATACCATGGCTATTGTGAATAATGCTTCAATAAACAGGGAAGTGCAGATATTTCTTTGATATACTGATTTCCTTTCTTTCTGCTGTTGTTTTTGTTGCTATAGTTTTGTTTTGTTTTTATAGAGAGACAGGATCTTATTTTGTCACCCAGGATGGAGTGCAGTGGTGTGATCATAGCTTACTGTAATTTCAAACTCCTGGGGTAAAATAATCCCCACCTCAGCCTCCAAAGTAGCTAGGACTACAAACAAGTACCACCTAATTTAATTTTTTTTAAAAGACAGGCTCTTACTATGTTGACCAGCATGGTGTACAGCTATTGACCTCAAGCAATCCTCTCCCCTCTACCTCCCTAAATGTTGGGATTACAGGAGTGAGCTACCACATCTGTCAATTGATTACCTTTCTTTGGGATGTATAAACATAAGTGGGATTTCTGGATCACATGGTAGCTCTATTTTTAGATTTTTAAAAGGAAAGTTATACTGTTTTCCATAGTAGCTATCTTAATTTACATTCCTAGGAACAGTGTACATTCCCCTTTGCCACCTCCTCACCGGTATTTTTTATTGCCTACTTTTTTGATATAGGCTATTTTAACTGGGGTGAGATGATATTTTATTGTGGTTTTAATTTGCATTTCCTTGATAATTAGTGACGTTGAACAATTTCCATGTTGAACATTTTGGCCATTTGTATGTCTTCTTTTGAGAAATGTCTGCTCAGATCTTTTGCCCATTTTTAAAATCAGATTACTTTCTTTTTAAAAACTGAGTTTTCTGAGCTCCTTATAGATTCTGGTTATGAGTTCCTTGTCAGGTAAATAGTTTGCTTATATATTCTCTTACTCTACGTGCTGTCAATTCACTTCTCTAATTGTTTCCCTTGCAGTGCAAAAGCTTTATAGATTAATGTAATAACAGCTGCCTACTTTTGCTTTGGTTGTCTGGGGTTTTCAGGTCTTACACACACACACAAAAAAAAAACTTTTTCCTGAGCAATGTCCTTGAGTTTTCCCCCAGAGTTTTCCTCCAATAGTCACATACTTTCAGATTCTGTATGCCAGTTTTTAAACAATGTTTTATTTGAATATTTTGGTTGGTGAGATATAGGGATCTAGTTTTAGTCTTTTTGCATAAAGTTATACAAAAGTCTGTATACACCAGTAGTATTTACTAAAAATACTTGCATGTTCTTGGTGCTTTTGTTAAAGATTAGTAGGTTGCAAATGTGTGGACATATACCTGGGTTCTCTACTCTGTCCCATTTGTCTGTGTGCCTGTTTTTAGTCCAGTACCATGATGCTTTGGTTATTACAGCTTTATAGTAAATTGTAAAGTCCAATAGTGTGTTGCCTCTAGCTTTGTTCTTTTGCTCAGAATTGCTTTAGGTATTTGGAGTTTCTTATAGTTCCATATAAATTTGGGGATTTTTTTCTCCTTCTGTGAAGAATGTCATTGATATTTTGATAAGATTGCACTGAATTTATAAATTGATTTTGATAGTGTTGCCATTTTAACAATAATTCTTCTAATTCATGAGCATGTAATATCTTTTCATTTTTCTCTGATGAAAAAGAGCTCAACATCACTAATCATTAAAGAAATGTAAATCGATACCACAAGAAAATACCATCTCACCCCAGTTAAAATGGCTTGTATCAAAAAGACAGGCAATAACAGATACTGATGAGGAGAAGGAAAAAGGGGAATCCTTGTACATTCTTGGTAGAAATGTAAATTAGCAAAGCTGCTATGGAAAATAGTAAAATTCCATCAGAATTTTTGTATCTGTGTTCATCAGGAATGTTGGCCTGTAATTTTCCTTTTTTTTTTTTTTTTTTTTTTGAAGAAATTCTTTTTTATCTGAATTTTTTAGTTTTTCTTGTATAGATCTTTCACTTCTTTAGTTAGATTGATTCGTACATATATTTCTGTAGGTATTTTTAATGTGATTACCATATTGATTTCTTTTTCAAATTGTTCACTATTGGTGTGTACAAATGCTACTGTTTTGTGTGTGTGTTTGTTTTGTATCCTACAACACTACGGAATTTATCAGTTTTCACAGGTTTTTTTTTTTTTTGGCTGGAATATTTAGGTTTTTCTAGAAGATCATTTCATCTGCAAACCAGGCTAATTTGGCTTCTTCCTTTTCAATTTAGATACCCCTTATTTCCTTTTCTTGCCTAGTTGCTCTATTCAAGACTTCCAGGATTATGTTGAATAAAAGTGGTGAAAAGTGAGCTTCCTTGTCTCCTTCCACTATTTAAAGGAAAGGCCTTCAATTTCTCCCCATTTAAAATGATATTAACCATGGGTTCATCATATATGACCTCTATTATTTTGATGTATGTTCCTTGTCTTTCCTTTCTGATGAGGAATTTTATGATAAAGTATGTTGAATTTTATCAAATGCATTTTTATGGCATCTATTGAAATAGATATATGGTTTTTGTTCTTGGTTCTGTTAAGGGATATATTATGTTTATTTATTGATTTGCACATATTGAAATATCCTTGCATCTCTGGGATGAATCCCACTTGATCACGTTGAGTAATCTTTTTTATATGTTGTTGAATTTGTCTTGCTAGTATTTTGTTGAGAATTTTTCTATCTATGCTCATCAGGGACATTGGCCTGTAGTATTCTTTGGTAGTTGAGTCCTTGTCTGGTTTTGGTATCAGAGTAATGCTGGTCTTTTCAAATGAGTTTGGAGGTATCCTTTCCTTTTCAATTATTTTGGTAAATTTGAGGTAGAATTGGTATTGGTTCTTTAAATTTTTTGTAGAATTAATTAGTGAATCCACCAGGTACTGGGTTTTTCTTTGAGATTTTAAAATCAGGCTTAAATTTTCTCTTTGTTGGGGTTCAGGTTTTCTGTTTCTTCCTGGTTCAATGTTGGTAGGTTGTATGCATTCAGGAATTCATTCATTTCTTCTAGGTTTTCAAGTTTGTTAGCATACAGTTGTTCCACATAATCTCTTAATCTCTTATCATGATTCTTTGTTTTTCTGAGGTCTCAGTTGTTCATGTTTCCTTTTTTGTTTCTAATTTTAATTATTTGTGTGTGTCTTTTTTTTTCTTAGTCTACATAAGGGTTTATCTATTTTGTTTATCTTTTTAGAATAACTACTTTTCATTTTATTGATCTTTTCTTTGGAGAAGACAAGATGTTTATTGGTACTTCTCCTTGTACCTCAATTTATGAAATTCTAAATTGCCTTGCTAATGTGAAAGATTAATTTATTCGTTTCACTGACAACATGATATAATTTATTTAAATCTAAATTGTGCAAAGACAATCCATCCTTCAACGAACTTTTAAAATGAAGTAATTTGAGATCCAGTGTTACTAGATACAAAGGATATGTTTCTTACCAATATTTTAATAATGGTTGAATGAAATAATGTCACTTAATTTTGATGTTGTATGTAAGACATTTCAATTCAGATATGCCAAAACATTTGAAGAAAAAAATTAATGCAGGAAAAATACTCCAAACATAACTGACATACATAAAACCAATTTTAACTGTGTAAATATCATGTTTAATAGTTTACAAAAGCAATGGTCATGTGAAAGAAACAGTAATGTAATTAAATTTTCACTAATTTAGGAGGATAATGTCTATAGTATTGAAACCTTTGTCTAAAAAAAGCTCAGTACCACGTAAAATAAGTGTAAAATTATCTCAAATATCATAATACTGTCTGCAAAGTAAAAAGTGATTAACTCTGCATATAATTTTCATTTTTAAATTCTGATTCATAAAGTTTAGTAAAATTTTCCCATGCAACACATATATATACTGTCATGCAATGTAATATTTATTCAAAAACTTAGACAGATTCATTTTTATTCCTTGAGGCAGAGAAGTGAATTATTTGAACTAAAAAAAAAAAAAAAAGTGTTCCTCTATGAGGAATGTTTAACTCCATGTCTCTGAGGGTGTTTCTGTTTAAATTATATCACTATGGTTAAATATTTATAAATATCATGGTAATTGTGAAAGACAAAATTCATACTTACTTGTTTCCTTGATATCTCTCTTTGTACCCCTATATATAAAATTCTAAAAAACCTCACAGATATTAGAGATTGATTTATTAGTTTCTTTGCCAAACCTGAGTTTATAATTTATTAAAATTGAAATCAATATTAGTATATATTCCTTTGTTGTATATTAGAGATCAGTAATTGTCTGTGAGAATATAGTTTTTACTCTTAGGATTATTATACATACAGTGAATCATAATCATTAATTAGATGCAGGAGATTGTGTAGTTTAAATTTTATATATTTGGCTGCATTAGTTAAAAGGCACTGGGATTATTTTGTTCAGATACTTTAGGAAAATATCACAGATGGTTACTTTGGAGGATAATAACTGAGTAGTCACAATGTGAAGATAATCAGAATAATAGTAATAGAAACTGCAAGGGTTCTCCTATAAAGGAAGAGTATAAGGGTCTGCCTGGAGACCACACTTAGTCAGAGTGCCCTGGGAAGGCTCCCTAACTACACAAAAGGTACACACTTATGAAATTACATAATTACTGAAATAAGATGACAGCAAATTCAGAAGAGAAATGAATTGTATTCTATGACAGTATGCATGTAAAGTTGAATATCCTATCCAAAAGGGAAAGGTTGCTTCCTTATATTAATTCGAGCATCAGTAGCATTTAGGGTATTCTTTTTCTTTTTATTCTTTATGATTTGCTATTTTTTTCTTTCTGATATACACTATGATTTGTCTAACATGCAAAGATTATACAGTTTCCTAGCTCTTTGAGTAGGAATTGTTTATATCATTTTACAATTTAAATTACAATTGACAGCTGCTAAATTACATAGATGTATCTTGAACGCTGATAGAAACAAAATGCTCCTTGAAATAAATGACACACTTAGATGCATTTCTTTTTCAATACAAACTTACGTTTTATAGTAATTTTCTTATAATATCTATTATACTTGAGCAAGTAGAAATGCCATTTATTATAATACTAGAAATTCTTGTATCTTGCAAAACACTTACATATTGATAAAAGTGTCATAGTTGTCTATTACTTCTATTCTAATCTCTCTATTCTAGCAAAAGGCTAAGTCCAAAATTTGTGCTCAGTTAACTACTAGACCTTTTTGTTCATAGGTAAAATTTATAAATTGTAATTCTGTTTTACTTTAGAAAACAAGTTTCTCAATGTCTATGATTAATTGCATTATACTTCTCTTAAAATAAGTTTTTATAACATTGATATATAATACATTATTAATATTTTACTAGAGCTTGAGTGGAAAACTGAAGTCATTATATTTTTTAAATATTGTTTTTATAGTCTTGATTAACTGACATCTTGCCATTATCACAATTACAATAGTAACAGT
This sequence comes from Cebus imitator, assembly GCF_001604975.1. Lineage (NCBI taxonomy): Eukaryota > Metazoa > Chordata > Mammalia > Primates > Cebidae > Cebus > Cebus imitator. The sequence goes on from NW_016107348.1 coordinate 9,616,383, forward strand.
AAAATTTTACAAAATACTCCAATTTGTACTTTCAACTGTAATTATTCCTGTGGTTTAATAGGTTTTACTACCTCTCCTTGAACTGAAATAGAAACTCATTAATAAGACGTTTGCTATGATTAATTAGAAACCTCTTGAAAATCATCTTTTGAAGACAGCTAAATTGCCTTCATTTTTCCCCAAGATAAAGTTTTATAATAATGTATATATTTTTTCCATTCCATGGCAATTCATGGTTTAGAAAGTTAGTTTTCTTGTTTTAATATCATTCAATTTACAGCTAAAAAGAAAAAGTTCAATTTGGTTTTATATATGTGTACATATATGTGTATTCAAATACACACACACACACACACACACACACACACACACACACACACACCCCTTTATGTAGAAGAAACTCACTTAAGCTAATGTTCTGTTAACTTGCCAGAATATCTGAGAGCAAAGAATGTCCAGTGCTCCCTAGAACTTTTCACAAAGTCATTTACTGGAATAGGGTCTTTAGGAAATGTGTTAACAATGCTAAAGAAAAAGTGTAAACAGCAAATCCTCTCTCAAATCTCTGCCTATGCTTATATTCATATAGTCACAAATTAGAAGAATTCAGTTGTCTTTCTCATGATTTGTCTTAAATAATTTTATCTAAATTTAAATGTAAAGCCCTTTTAAATTACTTTCAAGCTCTTCTGTTTTTCACAATTATGGTGGCATTATAGTAAATTCATGAAACTTAAGTGGAGAATACATTCTAAAAGTTAATTACTGTGTTTTGCTTTACATGAAACCAAAAGTTTTGCATGCTTTGGTTACTGTATAATGGCAATTCGGTGATGAAGAAGATAATTATACAAATCAACTGCACCAGATCTCAAAGTCTGGATTGAATTATTTTTCTAGATACAATACCATGCAAATACAAACATATCAGGTTAAAAAATAAAAAAAGAAAAAAAAAAAAAAAAAACCAAAAAAAAAAAAACAAGAAAACAAAAGATAAAAATTAGAGATTGTCCAAACATTTTGGGAGAGAATAAAGCATGTTTCTTGGATGGATCACATATTATAGTTCAAAGTGATTTGTCCCAATGCCTAAAATAACATTTAAAAAAATTTTATTTGTAAGTATTCTTGACAAAATTGTCAAAATAAAAATATACCTCACACTAAAGACAAGAACTCAAATTGTGTGTCCTCATTTAATCTTAATATGTATGTTAATCATTTAACATTCACCTCATCATCTGGCTAAGCTTTTTAAAAAGGGCTAACTTAGAGAATAAAAGAAAATATGAGACAAATTTCTGGAAAGCATTGTATTAGATGAACCCAATCTTGCTTTTTTTTTTTGAAACAAACTTTCCAAGCATTTCACGTTGGAAAGCTGACTTTATAAAGGCAGGTGTTTAGACATTTAAAATATGGTCAGGAAGAGATGTGGGTAAATCACTGACTAATTTGTCTCTCAGGTTTTTCTGTAAAATCAGGATATTAAGTAAAATTATCTTACATTTCTGCCATTACCCTTCCAGTTATGGAACAGACCAATTGAGTAGCTCTAGGAAATCCAAATTGTTTCTCAGTTTTCTCACTTGCGAATCTCTGTTCCATTAACGTAAAACCCTTTGTGAAGATAATTATGGTTAAATAGATGTTAACAAGTTTTTATGCCTAAAGATGTGATAGGAAATGATTACAAAATGATTTTCTGTAATTTTAAAGTAAATTTTATAGGTTAATTATGCTTCTTTAAATTTTTAATATAAAATAATAACTCCAAATAAATTTTTCCATTTTACTCATCAAATTTCATGCTATTTAATAACATCCATATTCTGTTTGTTATACTAGTATCTCCATTTGCCCCCAAAATAATATATCAAGAAATACATTGATAGAAGAACCATGTATTTCTTCAACAAGAACAATGATTTATTGTTTGAGTCAACTTTTTACTATCTATAATCCCTTAATTTCCCATCTACGTTTCTCATGCAAATTAGATTTAATTTCCAATAGTTTATTTTGAGGCCAGAACTCTCCCCTGTATTTCAGATTCATATGTCCCAAAACCTATTTAACATCTCCAATTAAATATTTAATGTATATCCTATATTTAATATAACCACAACTGTCAAAATCTTCACCTGTATTAGTCAATATTTTACTAAGATAATTCCCTCTTTGAAGTTGTCCAATCTAATAAATTTAGACCCATGAATAATTTTTCTTAAGCATTCAATAATCAATCAATCTCTGAGGGAATCTTGTTAATGTAAAACTACCTACAGTCTATTTTTTTCTCTACATCTCCATCATCCCCATGTTTCAAAATACCATCATCTTATTTAGATGATGTCATATTTTTCTACTTTCACACTGGCCCACCTCAATCTATTATCAACAAAGAAACCAAGTTGCTGAATATATTCTTTAATCAGTGTTCTCCACTTTTCATCTCACTAAAAGTAAAATCCAAGATTATTACAATAACCCATAAGTTCCTCTCCACAATCTGACATACCCCATGTCTCATTTCCTCTCTACCCTCACGCTGCTTTTCAAATTTCCCAGACTTGCTTCCCGATACTCATTTCCTATGAGTGCGGTGTTCTTTCTGAAAGCCATGACTCACCAGTTTAACTTTTTCACAATTTTGCTCAAATGTTTTCTCAAATTGGTGCCTTACTTAATCATATTACTAAAAATATTCCAAGCACTCCCTGTTTTACTTCTCTGCTTAATTTTCCTCCTTAAATCATCTAATATCCTGTACATTTTTACTAAAACATATTTTATTTTTTCTTTCACCTACTAGAATATAAATTCTATGAGACTAGAAATTTTTGACTATCTTGTTTGCTCTCTCATGCAAGAAACTAAGATCATTGCTGGGCACTGAAATAAAGGAAGATTATTCCAATTATTTTTCTTTTAAAAGTTTTCTGTTGACTATTAGAACTGCAAAACTCATCTCAATAAAAGAGTCTATGGAAATTAAAAATATATTTATATTGCTTTTTCTTCTTAGTCACTTAGAATAATTTCTAATATAACAAAATCATTTCAAATGTATACGAGAATATGGATATTCTTTCTTGAGCAGCCTACAAACAAATAGAAAAATCACAGTTTGAAAACATATGAGTTGTTTGGTTGTTTTTTAATATTTATTCTTAAAAGACATTACATTGTTCAACTCCTTATGAGCGAGAATATGCGGTGTTTGGTTTTCTGTTCTTGTATTAGTTTGCAGAGAGTGATGGCATCTAGCTTCATCCATGTAACTGCAGAGGACATGAACTCATCCTTTTTAATGGCTGCATGGTACTCAATGGTATATATGTGGCACATTTTCTTTATCAAGTCTATCATTGATGGGCATTTGTGTTGGTTTCAAGTCTTTGCTATTGTGAACAGTGCTGCAATAAGCATATTTGTGCATGTGTCTTATAGCAGAATGATTTATAATCCTTTGGGTGTATACCCAGTAATGGGATTGCTGGGTCAAATGGTATTTCTAGTTCTAGATCCTTGAGAAATCTCCACATGGTCTTCCACGATGATTGAACTAATTTACACTCCCATTAACACTGTAAAAGCATTTCTGTTTCTCCACATCCTCTCCAGCTTCCATTGTTTCCTGACTTTTTAATGATAGATATTCTAAATGGCCTGAGATGGTATCTCATTGTGGTTTTGATTTGCATTTCTCTAATGACTAGTGATGATGAATTTTTTTTCATATGTTCATTGGCCATATAAATGTCTTATTTTGAGAAGTGTCTGTTCATATCCTTGGCCCACATTTTTTATGGGGTTGTTTTTTTCTTTTAAATGTGTTCCCATTCTTTGTAGATTCTGGATATTAGCCCTTTGTCAGATAGATAGATTACAAAAAATATCTTCTATTCTGTAGGTTGCCTCTTCATTCTGATGATAGTATCTTTTGCTGTGCAAAGGCTATTTAATTTAATTAGGTCCCATTTGTCTATTTTGGCTTTTGTTGCCATTGTTTTTGGTGTTTTCATCATGAATTCTTTACCCATACCTATGTCCTCAATGGTATTGCCTAAGTTTTCTTCTAGGGTTTTTAAGGCTTTAGGCTTTATGTTTAAGCCTTTAATTTGTCTTGAGTTAATTTTTTATAAGGTGTAATGAAGGGGTCCAGTTTCAGTTTTCTACATATGGCTAGCCAGTTTTCCCAACACTGTTTATTAAATAGGGAATCCTTTCCCCATTGCTTGTTTTTGTCAGGTTTGTCAGATATCAAATGGTTGTAGATGTGTGGTATTATTTCTGAGTCCTCTGTTCTGTTCCATTGGCCTATATGTCTCTTTTGGTACCATTACCATGCTGTTTTGGTTATTGTAGCCTTATAGTATAGTTTGAAGTCAGGTAGCATGATGCCTCCAGCTTTGTTCTTTTTGCTTAGGATTGTCTTGGCTAAACAGACTCCTTTTTGGTTCCATATGAAATTTAAAGTAGTTTCTTCTTTTTCTTCTTGTTCTTTTTCTAAATTTATTTATTATATTTTAAGTTCTGGGGTATGTGTGCAGATCTTTCAGGTTTGTTACAAAGGTATACATGTGCCATGGTGGTGGTTTGCTGCATCCATCACCTGGTCATCTACTTTAGGTATTTCTCTTAATTCTATCCCTCCCCAATCCCCCCACTGCTATTCCTCTCCTAGTCCCTCACTGCCCCAGACACCTGTGTGCGATGTTTCCTTCCCTGTATCTGTGTGTTCTGCTTATTCAGCACCCACTTATGAGTGAGAACATGTGGTGTCTGGTTTTCTGTTCTTGTGTCAGTTTGCTGAGAATGACGGTTTCCAGCTTATTCATGTCCCTGCAAAGGACATGAACTCATCCTTTTTTATGGCTGCATAATATTCCATGGTGTATGTGTGCCACATTTTCTTTATCCAGTCTATCATTGATGGGCAATGTATTTAACTCTAGATGGCTTAAAGATTTAAACATGAGACCTATCACCATAAAAACTCTAGGAGAAAACCTAGGCAATACCATTCAGGACATAGGCATGGGCAATGACTTCATAACTAAAATACCAAAAGCAATGGTAACAAAAGCCAAAACAGACACATGGGACCTAATTAAACATAAAAGCTTCTGCAGAGCAAGAGAAACTATCATTGGAGTGAGCGGACAAGCAACAGAATGGGAAAAAAAAATTGCAATCTATACATATGACAAAGAGCTAATACCTAGAATCTACAAAGAACTTAAACAAATTTACAAGAAAAAAACAACCCCATCAAAAAGCAGGCAAAGGATATGAACAGACAGTTTTCAAAAGAAGACATTTATGCAGCCAATAAACATAGGAAAAATAGCTCATCATCACTGGTCATTAGAGAAATACAAATCAAAATCACATTGAGGTATCCCCTCATGCCAGTTAGAATGGCAATCATTAAAAAATCAGGAGACAACAGATACTGGAGAGGATGTAGAGAAATAGAAATGTTTTTACAGTGTTAATGGTAGTATAAATTAGTTCAACCATTGTGGAAGATAGTGTGGCAATTCCTCAAGGATCTAGAACTAGAAATACCATTTGACTCAGCAATCCTGTTACTGGATATATACCCAAAGGTTTATAAATCATTCTACTAGAAAGATACAGGCACATGTTTGTTCATTGCAGCACTGTTCACAATAGCTAAGACTTGGAACTAATCTAAAGTAGTTTTTCTAATTCTGTGAGAAAGTAATGGTAGATTGATGAAGATAACATACAGCATTTATTTTATGAATTAGTTTAGGCAGTATGACCATTTTCATGTTGATTCTTCCTATCCATGAACATGGAATGTTTGGAAGGATAGCATTAGGAGAAATACCTAATGTAAATGATGGTTTGATGGATACATCATATCACCATGGCACGTGTATACCTGTGTAACAACCCAACACATTCTGCACATGTATCTCAGAGCTTACAGTATAATAGTAATAATATAATAATAATAAACAAGCTGTAGCCCGATCACTTTCAGCACAAGATCTCAGGACCCCCTGGGGCTGTGTCATTGGTCGCTGGTCCCCATATTTAGCTCTGAGTAAATCTCTTTAAATATAAAAAAAAGTGTAAGAAAGCAGAACCAAATAATATGCTATTTCAAGAGGTATACATTAAATAAGAAGATATAGTTTTATTAAATATAAAAGAATGAAAAACAATTTATCACAAAAGCACTAGTCATGAAAACAATGAAAAGGTCTATACTGATATTAGAGAAAATAAACTTCATGACACATTTTATGCCCAGAGAAAAAGAGTAGCATTTCCTAATGATAAAGGGTCATATATCAAGAAAGGACAACATAATACATAAAGTAAGTATGAGCAAAACAAAAGCTAAAGAGAAACGGGCAAATTGATAATTACAGTTGGTTGGCAAATTAAACCCTCATCTGTTGGTAATATTTTCAACAGAAAATAAGAAATGATATTAAAAACTTGAACAGTACTACAACAAACCTAACCTACTTGGCATTTATAAACTTACTTTACACACAACAATTGCATAATAAGTTGTTTTCAAATTCCAAAAAAATTTTAACCAGTTTATCCTCTATGCTGGACCATCAAATATGTCTCAGCTAATTTTAAAGCATTAAAGTTAGTGTAATTTTTTTGGCTTCAAATCAATTAACAAAAACAAAAAATCTGCCAAATATCTGGAATATTCTCAAATATTTGAATATGTAAGAACCCATTTTTAAATAGAGCATGGATCAATGAAGAATTTCAAAGGAAATTGGAAGCTATGTCAAACTGAATGGTAATAAGACAACCAATTGAAACTTAAACATTACAAAGAACTTGTTGTAATTATTTATGCTAAAAAAGTACGAGCTTAATGATCTGAACTTTTACCTTAATTAGCTAGAAAAATTAGAATTACATCTAAATGAAAAAAAGAATGCATAGTGAAAGTCAATGAAACAAAAATAGAAAAGCCCTAAAGAAAAATAGAAACAAAATTGCTATTTTAAGATTAATAAATTTGTTTAGAGTTTAGTTAGATGATCAGTGATAGAAAAGAAAACACAAATTATCAACGCTATGAATTAAAAATGGGACAACACTGCAGGTCTTATGTAGTTTAAAGATATATAAGAAATCTTATTTAAGATTTTATGTCAATTAAAAAAGACATTACATTATTATAAAGGCATTGTAATCTTTACCCACATATCTTGAAGAATACGATGCATGAATTCATAGGATCAGAATTGATTAATAATAAAATGCAGGTACCATATTTGTCTAGAAAACCACCTCTCATGATGACATCTCCTAACCAGTGAACATGGATATAAAAAGTCCCTGAAATCTCCTCTTGGTTAATGCACTAACAAAACACCATGGCAGAATAAATCAAATTAAACATAATTAAGAAGGCTAGTATAGTCTCAGCAATCTTCCTGGAAAAGAAATATGAAGATAACCTCAAGAGGGTGAGCTAGGAGGAAGACAGGACTCAAGCCAGGATTTTGAGTTCTTGCTTTATAAAGCTGTCTGTAACATTTGCAGAAGAACATATGATTGGTAATATTATCAGAGGATAAGCCTAAAATTCTTAAATGTCTTAAACTCATTTTTATTTCTCTTGTGTGTTATATACTCTTTGGGGAAAGAATGATGGAGATCATGTGAAATGGACCAAGGGTTTTCTCTCTGTTTCCCTCAGACACTTTTTGTCACCATTATCACAATAGGTATAGCTAGTTGGATGTTGTGCTAAACAGGTTAAAGGCTACTTATTTAATACCCATTTTAACCTTATGGGGTAGGTTTTATTATCAGGTAAATTCTGCTTAAACTACTTATCCAGAATAAGTGATGGATTTAGGGCCAGCAACTAGTCTCTTGTCCTCCTAAGCCCTCTTGAATATTATTATATATTCTTCCCATGAGAGTCCAGGAAAAGCCTGGAAAAAAGGGATCAAGGGAGAAGAGGAAGATACTTTGTGGGAAGAAGATATATGAATGGTACTTGAGTATAAATTGGTGCATAAGTGGTGGTATGAAGTCTCTCCACAATAACACAGTTTACCTCATAGGGCCTTCAAAAAAGTTTCATATCTGATTTTCTTTGAAGTATTCTGAGTGTTTAAGAAAGGCATGAAAATTTGATCTAGGGTTAATTTCAGAGATGGCTATAAAAATACTATGACTATTTTTAAGCTAGACAGCTATTTGCCTTTTAATATAACGGGTAATTGATATGCATAAACATCTGTCCAGTATCAGTGAATATTTGTCTGAATTATGATTTATTGTTTTAATTGACAGATAAAATTGTATTAATTTATTATATATAATATGTGAACGTATACATACATTGCAGGATGATTGAATCTAGGTAATAGATATATGCATGACCTCACATATTTGTCATTTATGTGGTGATAACACAACTGTTTTAAATATGTTTGTCAAATTCACATTTAAAAAATAGTATTAAAATAAATTCAAAATGCCTATAATTCACAATGTAGCCATAAAAATTAAACTCATGAAGCATATCAAAGTCATTCAAATATATCCTTGTTAGCTGTTCTTAATCTGGTAAAATGTAGCCTACATTATTTTATAATTTGATTTTTTAGATGTGGTCATAATTATGCCCTATAAAGAAAGCTGCATGGTCAAAAGATATTTCAATTCCAAACTTCCACTACAGAAACAACACTGCTTCTTATCAGCCATGCCACAATTTGCAAATTACTTAAGCTTTTTGAGCTCCATTATATTCATCTAGGAAGTAGGATCAATGCTCAAAATATTTTCAGTGAATTCAGAGTAGAAGATAACAAACAAAAAGAACCATGCTCTAATTCCACTCCACATGAAGACCTAAGTTATTTCCCTCCAGAAATCACCCGTAGACTCTAGAAAAATAAATTCATACCTGCTTAGTTAACAGTGTGAGAATCTAAATTTAAAGGATTTTTGACTAGGGAAACTTTATCATAATAAAATGGTTTAATTTCCCTGAGCATGAAATATTCCCCCCAAGGAATGTATCTATTAATGGCATGCTATGATTATTTAATTGGTTCTGGGAACTGTTATACCATATTAGTCACTTTCACATTAGTGTTCCCAAAAGTGGTGAATAAGTAAGACAGTGATTGCACTTCTACATGTCCATTTTCTGCCACGAAGTTTTGCTGATGTACAGTTTCCCACAATGTACTTCTCAGCTGACTTAGTTTAAGCTTTGTTAGTTTAATGCTTAGAAAAGCCTCATGCTCTTGCAGAAAATCTTTTGCTCTCATTACTTTTTTGTGATATTATAGACAGCAATTTCCCTGGGGAGCCTGGCAATGGATCCCAGCAGGGTTATTTACAGTGACATGGTGGCACTGTGCCAAAGGGGGGTTGTCAAAGGGTAAGCTACTTCAATGTCAATTTTAGCACTGCGGGAAATTCTGCAGTTGTAAGTAATTCTGTCTATTTTCTTTCTAGTCAGGTAACCTCTGTCAAATTAAAGGGGTGTTCGAAACTTGCAGCTCAGTTTTGCGTTTTCATTACTACATCTGCAATTTGATTGGTGTTATATATTTTCTTGCATGAATGAACATCAATTAAAGAGATGAACATTTATAGGAAATGTTTGCAACTAGAGAAGGTTGCAGTTTTTTACATGTCAACCGTCTGAATTCATCTTGCAGTGATATTTTCAGAATACAAGAACATATAGATTAAATAAGTTTCATTAGTGTTTTAAATATAATAGTATTTTCTTAAAATGTTAAAGCATAGATTAATATTTCATTGATATATGCCTATTAAAATATTAAATTAGGTAAATATATTACTACTAGAATAACTTATGTTTCAGTTATTAATATAACTTAACTCACTTATATTATTTAATTCAGCCTTCCTAATAACCCAACTACATACCATATATTGTTATAATGAAGTAACAATCCTCAGAGATAGAAATAACTGTTCCAAATCAGTATATATATTAAGTTTATATAATGAAGTATATATATATAAGTATATATAATAAGAATATATAAGTATATATAATGAAGTAATCCTCAGAGATAGAAATAACTGTTCCAAATCAGTATATATATTAAGTTTATGATGGCTGTTTTTGACACCACATTTAACATTTTTTTTTCTATGCTATGTTGGTCCTTTCCCTACAAAAGCTCTTGAAGAACATTGAAAGAAGGCAATGGCCTTCATCTGCATTTCAACCACCAAAGCAACCATCACCCTTGTTCATATAATTATCTTGAGACAAAAAGAAATACTTACATTAATTTCCAACATCATCTCACAATTTTATTTGTGAACATTTTATATCCACTCTCAGCATTTTTCAAGAATACAATATATTGTTAACTAAAGTCCCCATGTTGTACCATAGATCTCTTGAACTTTTATTCCTCCTGTCTAGCTGTAGTTTTGTATCTGTTGATGAGCATCTCTCAAATTTCATTTCCAACCGCTGCAACCTCTGGTAATTACCCTTCTACTTTCTACTTATATAAGTTAAACTCTTTTAGATTCCACATATGAGAGGGGTTATATGATGTTTGTCTTCCTGTGACTGGCTTTTTTGACTTAGCGTAATATCTTCCAGGTTCACACTTGTCACAAATGACAGAATTTCCTTGTTTTCTGTGTTTGAGTAGTATTCCATTGTGTATATATGTCACATTTTCTTCATCCATTAACCTCTTCATGGACAGAGATTGACTCCAGATCTTGGCTACTGTAAATAGTGCTGCAATAAACATGGGAGTGTGGATATCTCCTCAATACACTGGTTTTGCAACCTTGGATATATAAATACTCAGTAGTGAGACTGCTAGACCATATGATAGTTCAAATTTAAATTTATGAGAAAACGTTATACTGTTTTTCACAATGGCTGTGACTAACTTACATTTCTACAAGCAGTGTGCTAGGGTTTCTTTTTCTCTATGCCTTAACCAACACTTTTTTTTTTTTTTTTGCTTTTTTATAATAGCCATTCTAATATATATGAAGTGATAGCTCATGTGCCTTTAATATGAATTTCTATGATGATGAGTATTTTTTTCCATAGCCTTGTTTGCCATTTATATGTTTCCTTTTGAGAAATATATATTTAAATCTTTTGCTTTCATTTTAATCAGGTTGTTTGTTTTCTTGATATTGAGTTGTTTGAGTTCCTTATATATTTTAGATGTTAATCACCACAGAATTAATGGCAATGTAAGGTAATATATATGTTAACTAGCTAGATTCAGCCACCATATACTTTATATATTTTTTAATATGTGTTTTAAACATATCATATTGTATACAATAAGTACCTGCAATTTTATCTTTCAATTGAAATATTAAAATAAAAATGTTACTGTAATGGATATAAAAATATATGAAGTGAATCATGTCACCCCAAACATGTCTTTTTCATTTTCAGTTAGTTATGAACAAAGTTACAGTCAAGGCTGATGTTTCTAGTTTTCTGCCATAGTATGCTTAATACACACTAGTTACTCACTCATCCTTTTCATAAGCAATAGTAAAAAGTAAACAAATAAAAAACCTTTAGTGTAATATGATCATCTCTCAAAACTATTAATTATTTGAAGGAGTGTCTATGAATAGAGTATAATATTTAATAATTTTCTCATAATTCTGTATTTTAGACTGATTCAGCTAAACCACATAAATCTACACTTTATTTTCTAGTTTACATTTCATAATTCCTACATTTTACCTGTGAAAAAGTCAACATTATTTGCCCATAAACTTTCATAAAATGAAATTCAGGTTATGATTTTCTATAAATAAAATATAGAATCTTTTTTTAACCAAGGTATTCAGATTTTAACAAACAGCTAATGTAGAATATTTTAAATGTTAGTAAAATATAAATAATATTAATGTCTATTCTGTTTCATGTTATTAGGCAATATTTGCTAGTTGATAAACTTAATTTACTAATTAGAAATAAATTGGGTTTTAGAGGTCAATATACTCTCCCCTTCTTGGATGAGATTAACATTGAAAGCATAATAAATGTTACCACATATATAGGTTTACACAAAATGACTAAAACTTCACCTAAATAATTGTTTTTTACCTTATGTGACTGACTTTGTTTATAAACTTCATATCATTAGAAAACATTTTTTCTAATATTTTAGTTATTGCTTTATTTATCTGGTTTTGACTTGGGTGGTGATATTAAAGAGTTACAGTTTTCCTCAAATTAAGATAAAAATAATTTTAGGCTAAAGGAAAATGCAATTTTGGTCCCTAAAGAAGGGTTTGATGTAATGGAAAGTTAAGCTTAAATATTGTCAATAATTCAATATACTCTCAATTCTTAAAGAAAATACTAAAACAATATCAACTTAGAAAAATAAAAATATTCTAAGCTGTGAAAAGAATTTTATAACAAAAGTTCTGGCATTTAATTATTCCTGAGAATTCAATATGAGAAGTTCCAAAGAGAATTAAAATATTAATGTATGAAGTTAATTAAAATTTAAAAACTCAGCTATATGTAAATGTATCTTGGTATAAAGTACTTATATTTTAATATTACTGTCCATAGTATAATTGGTTATTAGCAAATTAATGTATTGCTTGTATTATGTTGCAAGTAAACACTCTTGATAGGCACTGTAGATCTGCTAAGGATAAGATATTGTCCATGTACTGAAGGACAGCTAATAAACCTAAGTATAGGCAAAGTCGAATTGATTTAAATAAAATAGGATTTTTTTATTTCACATTATTCCTGACCATTAAATTAGAAACTGAAGTCTGACCAATTTGGTTAAAAATTTAATTGCTATATGTCCCAGCACATCTACAACTATCAAATATTCAAAAAGCCTGACAAAAGCCATAGGGAGAGGATTTTGTATTCAACAAACGGAGCTGGGATAATTAGCTAACCATGTGCAGAAAGTTGAAACTGGACCTGTTCCTTACACCATATACAAAAATTAAAATGGATTAAAAACGTAAACATAAAACTCAAAACTACAAAACTTCTGGAAGACAGCCTAGGCAATATCATTCAGGACATAGACACAGACAAACATTTCATTATGAAAATGCCAAAAGAAATTGCAACAAAAGCAAAAATTGACAAATGGGATCTAACTAAACTTAAGAGCTTCTGCATAGCAAAATAAACCATCAACAAAGGAAACAGAGAACTAAAGAATGGGAGAAAAACTTTGCAAACTATGCATCTGACAAAGGTCTGATATCCAGCATCTATAAGGAATTTAAACAAATTTTTAAAAACACCATTAAAACATGGGCAAAAGAAATGAACAGACACTTTTCATAAGAAGACATGCATGCAGCCAACAAGCATTTGAAAAGGAAGCTGAACTTCATTGACCATTAGAGAAATACAAATCAAAATTACATTCAGTTACCATCTTACACCGGTCATAATGGCTATTCTTAAAAAGTCAAAAAATAACAGATTCTGACAAGGTTTTGGAGAAAAAGGGATGCTTATGCACTTTTGTTGCAAGTGTAAACTAGTTCAACTACTGTGGAAGACAGCGGGGCAGTCACTCACAGTTCTAAAAACAAATACCATTCAACCTAGCAATCCCATTACTGGGTAGATGCCCAAAGAAATGCACGTTTTTCTATAAAAGAACCTTTTGTAGGTGTTATGTTCATTGCAGCACTATTCACAAGAGCAATAACTGGAATCAACCTAAGTACCCATCAATGATAGACTAGATAAAGAAAGTAGGGTACATTTACAACATGGAATACTATATAGCCAAAAAAGTAAAGGAGATCATGTCCTTTGCGGGACCTTGATGGTGCTGGAGGCCATTATCCTTAGCAAACTAACACAGGAACAGAAAACTGAACACCACATGTTCTCACTTATAAGTTGGAGGGTAAATGATTGGAACACATAGATACATAGAGGGGAACAACACACACTGGGGCCTCTCTGGGCGGGGAGGGAGGCGGTGTGGGGGAGGATGGAAAGAAGAAGATCAGGAACAATAACTAATGGGTAGTGGGCTTAATACCTGGATGATGAAATAATCTGTACAACAGACCCACATGACACAAGTTACCAGTGTAACAAATCTGCACAGGTACCCCTGAACTCAAAAGTTAAAAAAAAACACACACACACACACACACAAGCAAGCAAAAACTCTTAATGAAATAGTTCTGAACTAGAGGAAATCTTTAAATACAATGCACACACACAAACGCGCGTGCCCACACACACACACACACACACAGAGTTCTGATTGAAGTTCCAAAAAGCTTACCTTGTTTCCCCAATAAAATAAAATTTGGTAATGTATTTCCTGACTTTTTTCCTGGATATAGACATTAACTCTCACTGTGTGTCTATTTTCTCAAGTAACAAAGAGTTATAACTCATTGATTTTACTTTTATTTAAGAATCCTCTCATAAGGTGAAAAAATATATATATTTGTAAATCATGGGTTATAATCTAAGTTTAAATAATAAATACATTAAAAGTATTTTAAAAATACATTTTTGAATCAAAAACTCCATGACTATATGACAGTTATCTAATGTCATCACAACTGCATATGAAAAACTAATAAAATTTTTTTAAAAACCTGATTCTGAAAATAATGGTTTCTAAACATTGATTTATATTCAAAATATGAATGAGATATTTTTGTGCCATTCCTTAAAATGATGAAATTTTCACACCCTGCATATTGATATTTGTTTGTTGTTTATTGGGTAGATCAATCTAATAGCAAATAATGAAAAAACATTATTATCCTTTAAGTTAGGATTTTGGGTGATGTAAACAGGCAAATTTATAAAATTTCAAACAAACTTTCTAAATGCCTAAATACTAAAAGATAGCTTGGGTATAAATCACAATGTGTGTGTTACCATATGACTTGGGACCAATCTAAACCTGATGAGTACCAAAAAGGGTGAACTTCTTAGTTTTGTAAAAGATAAAAATATATGAAAATGACCCAAAAAGGAACAATTTCAAGATAAGGTTGAAAATGAATTAAAAGTGTAGTAAGAATACTTAGAATTCCTGAGGCTCTTTATCACCCCATTCCTGGATACAAATTTACTGAGCATTGAAATTATATTTCATTTCATTTTATTTATGTGAATTTTCAGAGTTCAAGATTATGCTTTACCCATATTAGAAGAGATACATGTGTAAGTTATATAACACTCCACCTAACATGTTAATAACTCTGCTAGTTTAAAACTTTTATTATGATAGTCACAGTACTGTTCTCACACTGCAATTTCCTTCCTTTGGAGACATGAATTCAACTTTTCTAATGACTCCTTTTGTTACTTATATCAAGTCAAATTCTAATTATCCTATTTGTTTCTAAGAAATAACTTGTCTCTAATTGTATTTAGCTGGCTCTTTGCAAGTGATTGAAAGGTTGAAACATCTCATAAATACTATCCTTTGGATTATATAAAATGTTTTCTGTGGTTCTATCTGTGCTATTAATTAGAGTGGAAGGAATATATCATTACTGTGATGTCTGAAACAAATTATCTAAAGTAATGTTAATTATTTATCTGCAGGAGGAAACGAGCCTAGGATGGGATAGTAAAACTTATGTTTAAGCATTTTACCAAATAGAACAACCAGTCACCTTGTTTGGCTGCAAATAATTTGTTGTGCCTTCCTGAGTTATCTACAGCCAAATACATTTTTTTCCAATTTTACTGGCTTGAAAAATAAAACTAGTAAACTGCACTGGCTACTTTTTTAATGTCCTCTTTTACCCTGTTTGAATTTTTAACATATACAAAAATTTAGTACTAAACAAGAAGTCATGAAATGAGAGATCAAAAAGTCAAGGAGATATGATTTTAGGAAGAGAATATGAGCAAATATATACAGGTTCTAAAGATATATCTTAAAGGTAAAACCTAAAATAACAAAGCAGACAACATTAGAATTACTGTGGTGTCAAGGAAGATTTATTTTTAATTACAAAAAGTTTCATAGAAAAGTTATATAGGAAATAAAATTATGTAAAAGTGGCATAGATCATATGTAGTCTTCTTAAATATGCAATGTAAATAGACGATTGTAGGACTTAATACATAATTTCATGAGGTGATTGTTTCTGTGTAAGACATGCAATTCTTAAGAAAATATGGGCATTCATGTTTAAGGCAAGGGAAAATATCAGTCTGCAGTATGGAATCCGCAAGAAAGGTTGAGACCTTAGTCAGTCTGTCACTGCCTCCAAGCCTCCAACTTCCAACTGGGGTATCCTCCAGCAGAACAGAGCCCTTCTTCATGAAGCCAGACCAGGAGTCAATAAATTGTATGATAGAGTTCTAGAGAAGATGGTTGGTTTGTGGGCCATGTTAACCCATACGAACAAGTGAGCCCCGAGTTAGATTATGACAACCTATGTGTGTCAGTTGTAACAACCCCTCATGTGTTACACAAGCCTTCCTGCACAAACAGAAGACAGCTATTGCTTCACTTGCTGTACTAGTTTGTTTTCATGTGGCTAAAAAAGACATACCTGAGACTGGGTAATTTATAAAGGAAAGAGATTTAATGGATTCACAATTCCACAGGCTGGGGAGGCCTCACAATCATGGCAGAAGGCAAAGGAGAAGCAAAGGCATGTTTTACATGACAGCAGGCAAGAGACAGCATGTGCAGGGGAACTCCCCCTTACGAAACCATCAGACTTTGTGAGACTTATTTGCTATCATGAGAACAGCATGGGAAAGAACCCCCCCATGATTCAATTGCCTCCCGCTGGGTCAGGTTCCTCCCACGACACATGGGAATTATGGGAGCTACAATTCAAAATGAGATTTGAGTGTGGACACAGCCAAACCATTTCACTTGCCTTACAGTTGTTACAGAAAATCTCTCTTGTGGCTTGTCTCCCATGCTAACCTGGAACTATGCAAAGAAGAAAATTCTGAGACATGTTGTTATTTAACGTGACAATAAAAATCTACCCCTAAATGATTTTAAATACTGCATAAAGCAAACATCAGAATGTATTATTTTTTTCTTAACTGCAATGACCTTCACTTCCACTCTGTTTTAGCATTCTTTCATAATCATTTTAAACTGTTTCTCTTGTGAAACCACAAACTGCAGTATGCCTTTGTTTCTTCCAGCTAATGTAATACTCATATCTTCGTTGCACCTATCTTTTCATTTCCCTATATAGCTTTAATTTTTGTAAAGTGTCTTTTTGAAATAAATTGTTTATTGTTTTACTAACTGTTTCTAGATTCAAAATATAATGCATGTCAGAGCAAGATGATAAATATATGTATATATGTATGCAAATGAATAGATACATGTATATATTAGAGTTGATGTGTGATGTGTGCATTCGAGAGTTACTGTCAAGAAATAGACTCCTGCTGCTATTATCCAGGATGTTATCTTCAAGAGGACTTACACATTACACTACAATAAGCACTATTTGGGGTTTGTTGTTTGCCATGATTAAAGAGACGTAAAATTAGATACTACATATCTCATTGAACTTCCAACAACTTTAAGAACTTTTTTTGGAGGAATGAAACTATGGTTTTTCAATATTCACTTCCAGCCAGACCACTTTGCCTGCAAGAAAAAATAGCCCACTCAAAGCATCAACTGAAAGAGAAAGTAAAGAAGGGGTGCAGGGGTGAAAAGATGAAGTAACAGTTGTCTATAAGGAATATAGTAATTAAAAAAATGTCTAGAGAAGACTTAATCTACTCAAAGAAATTAAAGATTTTATTATTTGAAAATTAGAATGCTGTCTTCTCTATTCCAAAGTGCTCTTCCAAAGTGAAATATTATAACAGTCAACGTTAATTATTGTTAAAACTGCCACTGCACATATTCATAGAACACTGTAAGTTCATAAAGATTATTGGGGCTGCTCTGAATCAGCAAGTTCCTGAGGAAAGAAAACCAATTAACAAAAAAATAATTGATTTTTGAAACTATTCAGCTTTTTTTTAAAAAATTAAGTTTCTTTACAGTCTGCTATATTCATGACTTTTCTCAAAACTGTGCTTGTTCTGAAAATAAATGAAAGGTGTTGACATCTGGCACTTGTCTAACTATGCCTGCTGTTGGATCAGAACAGGTATAATGAATAACTTGGAAGTGTTTGTCAATTGTATTTAAACTTGCTAGTTTGAACAATACGTCAAAATTTCAGATTGTCACTAAGCCATTCACAAAACTGAAATAATTATGCAGAATGTTTAAAAAGCTAGATTTTGTAAATTATAAAACTTACTACACTTAAACAGAAAATAATTCTTCAATCGCTTATGACAAATGATGAGGGAGTACTTCAAAAAATAAAGTTATCTCTACTAGGAAGGACAGCTTTGCTAAAAGTTAAATATGCAATGTAACATGCTTATTGGATATATTCGTGCTCAGACGACCACTTTAGGAAAATGTAATAATTTATTAAAATTTTCAGAATATTCTCATTAACAAAGTGAAACACTATATACTAAAGCATTATTAAGTTTGGTACATACAGATCTAATTACATAATTTGTGCAAAGACTATTGATTATTCTTTTAATGCCATACTGGAGAAACAGATCTTATGGCAAGCGGCAGGACCAAATGGTTATTTAGCAAATGCAATCAGTATTTTTATCAATTATTTTGGCAAAGGTGTACATGGAGGTTATTAAACAAGCAGATAAATAATAGTAATAGAACTGAACACAATTTGAAATGATTAATACTCATAATATCTCATGGACGATTAAAGGAAAAGGTGGTTTTTGTAAAGAAATGGTTACTATAAATTTTGAAATTATATATGTGTACATATATGGTGAATTAAGTATACATATCAATCAGTATATTTATGTGTATATACAGGACTAATACACATGTGTAAAATTAAATATAGGCTAGATACCAAAAATGGAGCAGAAACACTGCAGCGGAAATAGGTGGCAACATGAGGCCAAACACTTGACCAAAATTGCAGTAGAGATTTAGCCTGAACATATGCAATAATGGGAATCAGAAAGCAGGAGCATATCCACAGAGAAATCTAACAAGTAGGTCACCTTTCACTGAAAGATCAAACAGGAGTAAAGTTTAATTAAATTCACATGATGTCTCATATTGCCACAATGGTTAAATTTATGGTCTGAATTAATTTATTTCAATGGGTGATAGAGTAAAATATACAAAATAATGTATCCTAATATCTGGAGGGAGCTAAGAAAATGAAGGATATCTCTCTGAAGCTTCCTAATTAGACATAAATGATAGTAATTAAGTGAAGATTGCTTGATTCCAGAAACTACAACCAATATTTTCCTCATTAGTAGTTGCACACAATTTTAAATCACCAAGTTTCCATCATACTTTGAAATTAGTGGTTTGAACACACAATATGGTTCAGAGTTGTGATTCTCAAATGAACGTTTCTAATTCATCAATCAGCAAAGTGAATGCCAACGGAAAACTGGGCTGAAAATCAGCACAGTGGGTCATTCCGTATTCAGATGTTTACTCAAAAAATAAGAAATATAGAATAAAATAATAGGATATGATAACCAGCTGAAATGATAGTCTCTTATTTCCAAACAGTCTTATATAGAAAATAAACATTTCATAGATATTCAAGATAAAGTACATTCAATTTTTTTTTGAATTTCAGTGCTGTTCTCCTAGACCCATTATAGAGAATGAAGACATATATAATTACTCTCCTTAGCCATTTATAAATACTCCAGCAGAAGTGTTATTGAAGTATTTATTTATGGTCTTGCATGGAATAACTATCTCATTATAAAATTTAAATATAAAAGTTTAAGATCTTTGAAATTACTAGTAAAATAAAATTCAGAATCACATCTTAAATAAAAATAAAATATTCCCCTGGCTTACTTGTTACATTACTTCTCAACTTCAAATAAACCTATTAAATGCAGTGTTTGATATTCAGAGGCAGAATTGAAATATGTTCACCTATTTCCTTCACTGTGAGCCTCTGTAGAAGCTTGACATTCACAGGGCCAATGCCATTTATTCGGGCTCAGTAAATAATCAGATAATGAATAAATGAAAATTTCCATGAAATGTAGAGTCAAAGCATAACTTTGTTCAAAATCTCCTGGCCATATATACATGCCTATTTAGCTAATTTTTTTATAATGTAATTTTATTCCAATTATTACCAGGATATTAAAATCATGAGGCCAGTTTGGAAAGTGATTTGAATGTGTTTGATTTCCCCCAAGCGATATAAATTTTCCAATATTGGCAGGCTTCATGAAAAGATTTTTACGCTCATGCCCTTATTCAGATGGCATAAATAAATTACATCAATAAAGCATTTTATTAACTCTGCCGACAATGTACACAGTAGTAATTTGTTTTGTCAATAAATTGCTGATTTTTATTGGGCATGTCATTTTTTAAAAAGCAAAAAATGCAGCCATTTAGGGACCTAAGGCAGAAAATGAAGGCTTTTACAGAAAATATTTTTTTTAAATAAAAAACGTGAAAATGTGAATAATAATATAAGAATTTAATCAAGACAGCAAAAACACCATAATTAGTATAACACAAAAAAATACACTTTAACTGTTTGGATGATATTCTGCCTATATTAATATGTATCATATATTATTATAAAAATGATTTACTTTGGGACAAACAGTTCAATATAATCTTTTGAAGCATTGTTTGTAAATGTCTATATATGTTGTGGTCTTTTATTATATCTTTCACATTCAAAGAGATTTTATTTCATCCACTATTTATTTGAGTTTGGGGGAATGAGTTAATCTCTATAATTCTCAGTTTTTACATTGTAAAAATAATAGTACATATGGTGAAATAATATTTCTCCGTTAATCTTATCATAGTTGTCAACTTTACTATTCTTTTTAAAAACTCAGTGTTTGCTTTTGATGATCCTCATATATTTCCCTTATATTTCATTAATTTCTGCTTAGAAATTTTAATCTCTTTGCCCTATTTTTATATGGGTTGGGCTTATCTTGAGGTTTATTTTTTAGGTATTTAGGTTTGATAGTCAATTATTTTAATTTTTATATTCTTTTTTATCAATACAAGCATTTACTGCTACAAATTCCCATTTAGCATGATTGCTGTGTCAGTAAACCTTTATATATGTAGTAGTTTTATTAGTGACTCCGCTAATTCTAACTGGAGTTTGATTTCTATTATGATTCCTTCTTTCACTCATCAATTTTTAATGCGTGTTTCCAATTGCCAGATAAAGGGACTAAAATTTTTTAGCATTAATTTATCATTTAGTTGAATTAAATTTAGAGAAACAGTTTGCACAATAGATATTATTTGAATATTTTGGAGTGTAGTCTGTTAATGATAGGAAATACTTTTATAGCACTTAAATGTCTGGAGCTGTTATAGAAGGCTTACATTTGTTAAGTCACTTAATCATCATAAGAGTTATAAAGAAACAGTCCACACTTCGACATCACATCTAATAGCACAGGTTGCTAATACTGAGAGGAAATGATGGGGGCGGCTGGTTTTAAAATAACACACAACAGTTCCAAGACTGTATTGTAGTAATCTTCCTCAGACTTTCTTCTGTTTATAGAAAAATAAATAACTCCACAGAGTCTTCCTGCATAAACATGAAACAGAAATACATGCAAAACATATATATCCAGCTGAGAAAATATCTATTTTCACTATGCTAATTTTCTCCATCGCTAGGAATGGGAAAGAGTACCTACCATAAATAAAAATCAGCCTCATCTTGTGTGGAAGAGAATATGCTCTAGCCAAACTGATGTGTAACTGAATACTTGGCTTTTAAGAAAGCAGTCCAAACAATAATAAACCTTGAGAAAAACATTTAAAAGTAAATCAATTAAAAAACTTCAATGCTCACATTTACTTTAATGTTCTTTTACTATGTCAAATGCTATTTCTTCTTACCCCGAGACACGGACTGCTGCCTCCTATTGGCTGAACTAACTTTAACCAAACATTTAGGGTAAAATTATTGTCAAATAAACTTCACAGTTAAAACAACAACCAAAAAAATATCTTAAAGGAAAAAACACTATTCTAATTTAGGTCAGAGAGTTTGAACTGGAAATATCACTTTGTGCAGTTAAATACAATGTCTTAATTTCTTAATTAAATACTTTCTATCTTATGCTAGTTTTAAAAAGATTTCTAATGTATATACTATTCATGTATTAAAATGAACACATTAAAATGTACTCTAATACTAAATATAAAAATTCAACTTGAAATAGTCTAATTCAGTTAGAACAAAATATATGATATTTAAGATTAAATCAAAAACCAAAATATTATTGTATAATATATAACAGATTATATATAATATATAAGTAAATTATATATGTAAGTAAATTTTATATATATATATATATCCTAAGCAATTATACATATATTATCTATATCTATAAATCCTTAGCAAGTGTTATCCTAAGGGTAGGTGTAGTCTTCCTGAGAATTATTCTTTAGGAGAATTTTTACAGTTATACTTATGAAATAATTATTTTTTACTTCTAAAATTTGCTGATTCCAATATGGAGGTTATAATATAATTCATTAAGACATTTTATATGCAAATATATTGTTTTAATCACTTCATATGAATATTAACTTTTGTCCTATGAGAAATTCTGAATGAGCAAAAGCTGGAAGCATTCCCTTTGAAACTGGTACAAAACAAGGATGCTTTCTCTCACCACTCCTCTTCAACAGAGTACTGGAAGTTCTGGCCTGAACAGTCAGGCAAGAGAGAGAAATAAAGCCTATTCAAATAGAAAGAGAGAAAGTCAGATTTTCTCTGTTTGCAGATGACATGATTGTATATTTAGAAAACCCCATCATCTCAGCCCAAAAACTTATTAAGCTGATTAACAACTTGAGCAAAGTCTCAGGATACAAAATTAATGTGCAAAAATCACAAGCATTCCTATACACCAATTATAGACAAGCAGAGAGCCAAATCATGAGTCAGCTCCTATTCAGAATTGCTACAAACAAAATAAAATACCTAGCAATACAACTTACAAGGGATGTGAAGGACCTCTTTAAGGAGAACTACAAACCACTGCTCAAGGAAATAAGAGAGGATACTAACAAATGGAAATGCATTCCATGCTCATGGATAGCAAGAATCAGCGTCATAAAACTGGCCATACTGCCAAAAGTAATTTGGAGAATCAATGCTATTCCCATCAAGCTACCATTGACTCTCTTCACAGAACTAGAAAAAACTACTTTAAATTTCATATGGAACCAAACAAGAGCCCATATAGCCAAGAAAATCCTAAGCAAAAAGAGCAAAGCTGGAGGTATCACATTATCTGATTTCAAACTATACTACAAGACTACAGTAACCAAAACAGCGTGGTACTGGTACCAAAAGACCAATGGGACAGATCAGAGACCACAGAAATAACACCACACATTTACACTCATGCAATCTTAGACAAACCTGACAAAAACAGGCAATGGGGAAAGGACTCCCTATATAATAGATGTTGCTGGGAACAGTGGCTAGCCATATGCAGAAAACTGAAACTGGATCCCTTCCTTACACCTTATACAAAAATTAAGATGGATTAAGGACTTAAAGTTAAGACCTAAAACTAGAAAATCCCTGGAAGAAAACCTAGGCAATATTACTCAGAATATAGGCATGGGCAAAGACTTCATGACTAAAACACCAAAATCAAATGCATCAACAGCCAAAATTGACAAAAAGGATCTAATTAAAGAGCTTCTGCTCAGCAAAGGAAAATATCATTAAAATGAACAGGCAACCTACAGAATGGGAGAAAATTTTTGCAATCTGTCTATCTGACAAAGGTCTAATATTCAGAATCTACAAGGAACTTAAATTTACAAGAAAAAGACAACTCCATCAAAAAGTGGGCAAAAGATATGGACAGACACTTCTCAAAAGAGGACATTTATGCAGCCAACAACCACATGAACACTCACTATCACTGGTCATTAGAGAAATGCAAGTCCAAACCGCAATGAGATGCCATCTCATGCCAATTAGAATAGCAATGATTAAGAAGCCTGGAAACAACAGATGCTGGAGAAGATGCAGAGAAATAGGAAAACTTTTACACTATTAGTGGGAGTGTAAATTAGTTAAATAATTGTAGAAGACAATATGGCTATTCCTCAAGGATCTAGACCCAGAAATACGATTTGACCCAGCAATCTCATTACTGCATGTATACCCAAAGGATTATAAATCATTCTACCATAAAGACACATGCACAGGTTATGTATATTGTAGCATGATTTACAATACCAAAGACTTAAAACCAACCCAAATGCCCATCAGTGACAGACCAGAGAAAGAAAATGTGGCAAATATACACCATGGAATACTCTGCAGCCATAAAAAGGAATGAGTTCATGTCCTTTGCAGGGACATGGATAAAGCTGGAAACCGTCATCCTCAGCAAACTAACACAGGAACAGAAAACCAAACACCACATACCGCATGTTCTTACTCATAAGTTGGAGATGAACAATGAGAACGCTTGGACACAGGGAGGGGAACATCACACACTGAGGCCTGTTTCAGGGAGGGAGGGCACTAGGACAAATACCTAATGTATTTGTAGCTTAAAACCTAAATGAAGGATTGATAGGTGCGGCAAATCACCATGTCACATGTATACCTGCAGGTTCAGTACATGTATGTAACAAAACTGCAGGTTCAGTACATGTATCCTAGAACTTAAAATAATAAACTCTTAGTCTGTAAAAAAGTGGGCCTCTAACCTCAGCCCAAAACTTCTCTCATGTTTGTTTTTTCTCTAAAATAAACCTGTCTTAACTGTCAAAAATTTAAATGGAATGAAGGAAGGAAAAAGAGAAAAGAAGACAGGAGGGAAGAAAGGAAAGAAGAAACAGATTTTTGATATTTGAAGTAGCTCTTCCAAGGTCATGTAGCTGGTAAGATGGGAAGCTAATTTCTGACCCTGTGCCTCTGTGATTTATGACCAATATGTTTTAATCCTAATATTAGTATAATGAAACCCAACTAACAGGAGAACTATCGTGAATTTCATACAACCGTCATAGTATTCGTTTAAGTCATAATTAGGAATAATATAAAAATAAATACAAATAAAAATATAAAATGTGTACCTTTCTGTTTAAATGGTTAACTCCTTAAGGGAGCTTTGTACATTTACATTTATTTAGTATCATTCTTTGTTTAATAAATTTGTATTAATGATGACTGTTGTCTTATTATCACATTGATCCCCATGCCAGATTTTCCTTTAGAATATAGTTGTTTTAAGTATAATTTAATATAAAAGTTTTTAAGTTAAGTGGTTTCTTGAAATGTCTAGTGCTTAGTAGATTTTGGTCACAGAGATCAAATAACATTGTATTATTTTCTTCAGTTTGTTACACATTCTGTTGCCTCCAGTATAATTTAGTTATAATTTAGCAGATAAATATTGCTGCAGGCATATAAATGTTTAGTATCATTCTGTCTCAATTAGATAAGGCACATTTCTTTATTTTTCTCTGATTATAAACCAAACGTTAAATTTATTTTCCGGATGTGACAACTTTGATTGAAACAACATGTATTATACTATACCTACTACCTTGCTTCCTCCTCCTCGGACATTACTCATCAAAATTGATTAATCCTTTCTGAAATGATTTGATACAAATATCCTTTATCTCATTTGAATATGCTCTCTAGAGATATGTAAACAGGTTATTTTTAATATGTAAAATGACTTTTAAAAGACTCAGTGTGTTTTATTATTGCATTAAAATTTACACAAATGATTTAGTGTATTTCCACTATTGTATTTTCTGTGTGAAATTTGTTTTGTAATTTATGTAAATAAGTGTACTTAAATGTGAAATTGATGTGAAGCTTCAAAATTGTAGATCTGGGGAGGTTGTAGAAAGTTGTGGTCTATTTTTTTTTTTTTTCTCAAGCCTTAACACAAATATGTCCTTATAGAATATTTTCCTTTTAATTAGCAATGTAATTGTTAGCAATATTTATTTTTAATTTGCTGAAATGCAAAAATAAAATGCCAATTATCGAACACCTGTGCTAAAACAATATCTTAAAGCATGATTAGTTTATGAGGGTCATCTCCATTTTTCTGTCTCAACCCCACCCACCTTCTGTAAGCAATCAACAACTGCTCTTTTCCTGTGTGTATTCCCCCTATTTGTTTATTTCCTTTCTTACCAATCCTGGGGTTTATATTAATCTATTTCTTCATGTCCAGACTATTGAAATAGCTGAGTTTTCACTGCATCTAATATTCTCCTCTACCATCTCCTCTGAACTTAATAACAAATCCCCTTTTTCCCCTAGGACCATACTTTATAGCCTTTCTTCTCAAAATTTTCAATGGATTCTTACTGCCAAGGAAGATATTAAGTACCTCAGTCTTGAATTCCAGACACTAAAAAGCAGTATCTTCCCAGACCTACCTTCCATTATTTTCCTATGTTGGAAACATTTAAACTGCACCGCTTTATACATAATATTGTGATTGTATTTTTTACCACTATTCTTTTATCACACCATTACCCTTAAATGTAAAACTGCTTTGTTTCCACATTTTTCCCTCTCACAGTTCTACTCTTCAAGCTCTAGCTAGCTTAAACCTTGCTTGTTTCAAAACGTCATTTTTAAGCACTCCAGGCAAAAGTGTTATTGTTTCTACGCTAAACGCTTATCTAATTCAACATCTGTCTACCCTTATGGCTGTATTATTTACTACTCCATACAACTAAAAAGGCCATTGCATATTTTTCATTTCTAGGCTTGTTTTGAAGAACCTATTCTTGTTACCCTGGTTCTTAGAAGGGTGATTTGCTGACCATTGAACATATGTTTGATAAATGGAGATGCCATTTCCCTAACAAGAATAGTGGAAAATGATGGAAAATTATTCAAAAGACAGAGATAATTAATGATACTACAAATAATTAGACTTCCTCCTACATAGAGTCTTTGTGCTTATGTCAAGTATTTCTTCATTGGTATTATGGTTGAACATTTATTGAGCATAGAAAATAGGTTTGGCACAGCATACAACCCAGTAGATAGCATAGCTTCTGTGAATGAGCTTGAAATATTCCTAATGTGAATAAGGCCCAAAGAATGTCAATGACACATATCAAAAGGATATTCCTTTTGCCATCCTCTTCATTTCTATTTCTTATTTTTTTTTCTCGTTTTGATCCTCTTTTCTCATGACTGGAGGATTACAACTGCTTCCATACAGCCTTTTCTTCCAATACCGTTTTCCCCTATGCTTGTCTTTCTGAAGTCTTGAGTATATAAAATGTTTTCACTCAGATTATTCCCTTACTTTAAAACATTGAATAATTTCCCAATTTTACCACATAATGTAAATGATAGTTTCTAAACTCTAATGTCACTATCAGTCCAAATAAACCTCCACTCATTTTTTTTATCCCTCCAAGTTTTTTCCCAGTACCTTTAGAAATGTTATTACTGCCCCACCTTAAAGCACACCTTAGGTTGTCACATCCAGATCTTATTACTCCCCTGAGTAATCAATTATATCAGAAAACCCATATATATTTCATATGCTTAACCTTTTTCTTTCTAGTATCTCACTTTCAATGATGCCTAAAGAGTCTGACCTACATCTCACCTTAAAAATAAAACTATCAAAACAAACTAGAAGACCTCAGAATATGCACCCCTTCTAGCATCTCAGAATCTCTATTCTCCCTATCATACCTATATTGAAATTGACTTTTTATTGCAAGTTATGTCTTAAATTTATTTATTTATTTATTTTTAAATTTATTTAACTTTAATTATATACTATACCCAGGATTTCTCCCCATGTTATCCTTCCCCACCCTCCACACCCTCCCCGCACTCCCCCACACCCCTTACACCCCACAACTGCCTCCA
This sequence comes from Cebus imitator, assembly GCF_001604975.1. Taxonomy (NCBI): domain Eukaryota; kingdom Metazoa; phylum Chordata; class Mammalia; order Primates; family Cebidae; genus Cebus; species Cebus imitator. The sequence continues at coordinate 9,644,409 of NW_016107348.1, forward strand.
GCGTATGATGCTCCTCTCCCTGAGTCCACTTGTTCTCATTGTTCAACACCCACCTATGAGTGAGAACATGCTGTGTTTGGTTTTCTGTTCTTGTGTCAGTTTACTGAGAATGATGGCTTCCAGATTCATCCAAGTCCCTACAAAGGACACAAACTCATCGTTTTTTATGGCTGCGTAGTATTCCATGGTGTATATGTACCACATTTTCTTTGTCCAGTCTATCACTGATGGGCATTTGGGTTGGTTCCAGGTCTTTACTATTATACACAGGGCTGCAATGAACATATGTGTAAATGTGTCTTTATAGTAGAATGATTTATAGTTCTTTGGGTATATACCAAGTAATGGGATTGCTGGGTCAAATGGAATTTCTATTTCTAGGTCCTTGAGAAATCACTGCACTGTCTTTCACAATGGTTTGAACTAATTTACACTACCACCAACTGTGTCGGAGTGTTCCTATTTCTTCACATCCTCTCCAGCATCTGTTGTCTCCAAATTTTTTAATCATGGCCATTCTAACTGACATGAGATGGTATCTCAGTGTGGTTTTGATTTGCATTTCTCTAATGACCAGTGACGATAAGCATTTTTTCATGTTTGTTGGCCTCTTATGTGTCTTCTTTTGAAAAGGGTCTGTTCATATCCTTCATCCACTTTTGAATGGGTTTTTTTTTCTTGTATATCTCTTTTAGTTCTTTGTAGATTTTGGATGTTAGCCCTTTGTCAGCTGGGTAGATTGCAAAAAATTTTTCCCATTCCGTTGGTTGCCATTTTGCTGTAATGATGGTTTCTTTTGCTGTACAGAAGCTCTGAATTTTGATTAGATCCCATTTGTCTATCTTGGCTTTGGTTGCCATTGCTTTTGGTGTTTTAGTCATGAAGTCCTTGCCTATGCCTATGTCCTGAATGGTTTTGCCTAGGTTTTCTTCTAGGGTATTTATGGTGTTAGGTTTTATGTTTAAACTTTTAACTTATCTGGAGTTACTTTTAGTGTAAGATGACAGGAAGGGGTCCAGTTTCTGCTTTCTGCAGATTGCTACCAGTTTTCCCAACACCATTTATTAAACATGGAGTCCTTTACCCATTGCTTGTTATTGTCAGGTTTGTTAAAGATCAGATGATCGTAGATGTGTGGTGTTGCTTCTGGGGCCTCTGTTCTGGTATCAGTACCATGCTGCTTTGATTACTGTAGCCTTCCAGGATAGTTTGAAGTCCAGCAGTGTGATGCCTCCAGTGTTGTTCTTTTTGATTAGGATTGTCTTGGCTATGCGGGCTCTCTTGTGATTCCATATGAAGTTTAAAGTGTTTTTTTCCAGTTATGTGAAGAAGGACATTGGTAGCTTGATGGGGATAGCGTTGAATCTATAAATTACTTTGGGCAGTATGACCATTTTCACAATACAGAATCTTCCTATTCATGAGCTTGAAATGTTTTTCCATCTGTTTGTGCCCTCTCTTATTTCGTTGAGCAATGGTTTGTAGTTCTCCTTGAAGAGGTCATTTACATCCTTTGTTACTTGTATTCCTAGGTATTTTATTCTCTTTGTAGCAATTGTGAATGGGAGTTCACTCTTGATTTGGCTCCCTGTTTGTCTGTTATTTGTATATAGAAATGCTTGTGATTTCTGCACATTGATTTTGTATCCTGGGACTTTGCTGAAGTTGTTTATCAGTTTGAGAAGATTTGGGGCTGAGACAATGGTTAAATTGTTTTAAACAGAAGAAAATATCTATCTCATGCAACTTAACATCAGACGTAACGTCCTATTTCTGGCTTGGCTTGAAAGGAAAGCTCAATGGAGGTGACCAGCTGCATTTTGTGACACTGTAGGCTGCCTATGACCATGTTTCTGTCTTTCCACAAGCCTGATTCCTATATAACAGTATAATAGACATAGGAGCTAACAATTTCATGTTTTCAAACACCATAACTTGAGAAACACAAGATATATTTCCATCTTTGGAATTCCAACATAGGTCGATCACATGCATGGACCCTAATTTGTTACTTGCCCACCCCTGAAGGAGTCGCCTGGCTACGGATGTGGAGAATTCATACTAGCTTGAGATCATTTTCAAGGCTGGCATGAGATTAAATATTGGAGAGATTGTAAGAGAGGTAAAGTTCACAAAGAAAAAGCATTGAGCTACTGATTAAATAATGGATTATAGATGTGTGGGGATAAAGAACAAATACCTACTATGCTAGGTAATCTTGAATAAGTTGTCAATAGCACATACTTTTCTTCTGATTTTCACCTCAAAAAGCTACACTGCAGCTTTTAAACTCCATCAGTTTATTAACATTTGTGTAATCAAATCCACATTTGGTTAACAACCACTTTTTGAAAACCGTTAATTCCTTTAATAAATGTTAAGAGCACCCTATGTCCTTGTTACTGTTAAATGCACTTCGGATAGATTCATAAGGAAAGTAGACAGTAGTCTTGGCCCTAATAGAGCTAGCATCTGGGAAAAGGAGGCACCGATAAGCCTTAGACATGCAAAATTAAGAAAAGTATAAATATGCAGGATCATCATGAAGCGAAAGACATTTAAACAAGAGATCAAAAGAAGTGAGGGAGTTTGCCAGGTGGCTGTGAGGAGGTACAGGTTTCCAGGCAATGACAAGGGTGACTACTAAGATCCTATGGATACAAAATGTCTAGAGGTAAAATAATAGGGAGGGAGGTTTTGCTAAAGTGAAGTAGCCTCATAAATTGCAGAAAATGTTTATGTTTAGGTACAGGTATAATCAGACAGAAGACTCTAGTAAGGATTCCAGAGTTTTCTCTGAGTGATGTGGACAGGAATTTCAGGATAAGAGCAGAGAGATAGTGTGATCTGATCCATATTTTAAAGAAATTGTACTCATATATTGAGAATACTGTAGGGAGACAGGAAGATCTACTGAAAGGTTGATAATCCCAGGGAGATGTTACAGGGGTTCTGAACAGAGTGGAGGCTGTGAAGGTGATGTGAGAGTACAGGTTTTAGATATATTTTAATGGAGAAGCTGAGAGGATATTATGATGGCTTGACTAAAGCATGTCAGAGAAAAAGGAAGTATGAGCCATTTTAACTTATTTAGCCTCAGCAATTGCAGTGAAGAAGTTTTCTTCCACTGAAATAGAAAGACAGTAACTTGAACCAACATGGTATGATCAAGATTTTGGTGTTGATTTATTAAATTTGAGCTATGAAATGAATACTTATCAAATTTTATATTCATACAATTATCCTGGGATATTTTTTAAGTGCAGATTTAAATTTCATGGTTCTGCAGCAGGGCTAAGAAAAATGCATTTCTAGTATTCTCTGAGCAATGTTGACATTCAAATGAGAAGCTGACCAGGTACCTGGTTTTTAGAGTAGATGTCTGGCCTGTAAACAAAAGTTGAAAGTAAGTAAAATATAGATGATATTTAGGGCAACAAGGTTTCACATCACCAATAGAGCGAATGTATGATGAAACAAACAGCACCTAAATCTGACATCATGGGGTCTCCAGAATTAAGATAATAAGGAGAAGAAAAGTAATGGAGACTGGAAATGGGTGAACAGTAAGATAGGAAAAATAAGTAAGATCATCATAATATACTAGGTTTTAAGTAAAAATGTATCAAAAAATGAATAACAGGATGTATCGAATAGTTTTAGCAGGACAATTAATGTGAAACTGAATATGTCCCATCACATGTACTAATGTGAAGGTTATTGATGATCTTCTCATGAACAGCTTGCCAGATTTATTAAATCCATAATGTACACATGTATCATAACATCACACTGTATTCCAAAAATACTGTAGTACCCCTTTGGGGGACATATTTCAAGACACTCAGGGGATGCCTGAAAGCGTGAATATTGATACCACTTAACCCTACATGTGCTGTCATTTTTTTCTTTGCATACATGCCTGTAATAGTTTAATTTCTAAATGAAGCACAGTAAGAGGAAAAACAACAAATTATAATATATGGTAATAACAGTTATGTGAATGTAGTTTCTTTCTCTTTCTAAAATAAGTTGTTTTACAGTATTCACCCTTATTCTTCTTATGACCTGTCCATCCTATAGGTGAGACTGCTATTAAGTGACAAAGGGGCAGATAGACTATACGGCGTGGATATGAAGAATAAAGGGATGGTTTAAGTCTGAGTTAGGGCAGATCCGCACGGCACCAGATTTCATCATAGAACTCAGAGTGATGTGCAATTTAAAACATAAGAATTGTTTATTTCTAGACTTCTTCATTTAATATGTTTGAACCACAGTTGGCCAGTTTAACTGAAGCCAAGAAACATGAAACAGCACATAAGGACAGCTTCAGGGACAACGGATACAATTATTATTTGTCAACTCATAAATAAATAAATGGAGAGTGAAAAAATAGACACACACACACACACAAAGAATGGCATATTTACTACTAAAGGCAAAAGCCAGAATGTGTTGAAATCTGCCCTGATTTACTTTCCATTGGCTCTCTCCTTACTTCATAGGCTGCTCCATTCCAGCTTTTATTTTTTTTTTTGAGACAGAGGGAGTCTCACTCTGTTGCCCAGGTGGGAGTGCAGTGATGGGATCTTGGCTCACTGGAGTCTCTGCCTCCCGAATTCAAGCGATTCTTCTGCCTCAGCTTCGCAAGTAGCTGGAATTACAGGCACACACCACTAGGTACAGCTAATATTTTGTATTTTTAGTAGAGACAGAGTTTCACTGTGTTAGCCAGGATGGTCTCGATCTCCTGACCTCATGATCCACCCGCCTTGGCCTCCCAAATTGCTGGGATTACAGGCATGAGCCACCAAGCCCAGCCTCTGGCTTCTTTTTATATGGGTCTTTTAATATAGATTTAGGTATCCCACCTAGTTATGTTTTTTTTTTTTTTTCCTCTATCGTCTTCTCTTATTAACTATTTTGAAATGGTCTCTCATTTTCAAAGATCAATTCCTTGCTTATTTTTCCAGACAAAACTTTGGAAGTTGCCATGTTTGAAATTTAAGTTCTGTTAGCCCAATTATTTATTCATTAAATAAATACTTTTGAGCAGCCCAATATGCCAGTCATTCTACAAAGTGTTAATTCAAAGTAAAGGAGGCTTACTGCGTAATGACTACCCCCAGCTCTTACACACATTCCTTACCACACGTACCTTCTTCCATTTTCCTGCTTACATTCACTTGAATAACTGCTCTTCAGCCTTTACAACACACTTTATAAGGCTATGAAAACCTCTAATCTAATTTCTAGAAACAGAGATGAAGTAACACGAGGCTATGTTTTCATACCGAAAATGTCTGTTGGGAATGCAGCGGAAAGGTATGTGTAGAAAATATGCACGATGCAAGTTTACTGGAAACCGTGCAACCTAAAAGACACATTTTACCGTATCGAGTGAGACGTTTCAGAAGGACATTATGAGTACACAGAGATCTGGAAATGGCTGTTATTTTAGTTTTTGCATTTTATGCAGTGGAGTAAATGAAAATGAAGAAATATTGTAATTCGGAAAAGGACTATCCAAGGCAGCTAAATAGGGTCACAGGAACTGCATTTGTACCCACTAGTCTAAAAATGTAAATTTTATAAAATCAGACTTTTGTACTGGAAAACACTAGTGTACCTGAAAGTAACAGTATAGTGTTTATTTTATGTTCTCTACTCGGATATATTACCCTTTTAAACTTTTCTCACTTTGAATATTTTTTTTAAAAGTTCTAGTTCTTAATTTACATTTCCATGGCAAATTTTATAATCCATAAAACATGCAATAGAATAATCAGAGGTCAAAAAAGTTTGTTGCCTGTAGCATAATAAGTAAGCAATAACCTCAATAATATAAATCATCCTTCAAAATATTAAGATAGTTTGCATTTAATATCTCTATGGAATTTAGAGCAACAGGCAGTACCTTTCATTGATAATCACATTAAAATAGATTTTAACTCCCCAAAAATAAAAATATGATATTTACCACCACTGTTTAATGTATCCTTGAATGAAAACAGTTAAATTTTCTTCTTCCTTATATAGGTTTTTAAGAAATATAAGGTAGTCATAATCACTTTAATTATTTAATTGTTATAATGTTCATATGTTTTTATTGATATTTGTATTAATCTTTTTACTATATTTAAAAGACATTTGTGAAGTACTATAACAATAAATGACTTACGTTCTACCAGGTGTATCTTAGAGAGTACGTGTAAGAGAGCCTTTGGCAGAATTACATTTACAAAGTTATTAATTCATATTACTTTAAATTTGAATAGTGTATTTCAAAATGGGTAGTTGCAATGTCAAAACATTTCATGACAAGTTTTATGATAATGTCATTATTCAAAACACTAAGTGGCAATAAACATAGAGAAAAACATTCTTGCATCTATGTCTGTATGCCACATACATGCTGTTGAAATAAATAACTTATTAGATTTAAAACATGACATTTATGTTTCAGATGAGAATTGACAAAAGCTTCATTAATTTTTTTAGGGACATAAAATCTAATTACAACATAATTACAACATAAGATGTAAATGGAATATTAAAATGACATCATTTTTGATGTTTGACAAATGTTGTTATATTTTAAAACCTTTGAAATATTAACCATTATTAACATATATATTTGAAAGATAAAACTATAACTTGGCCACATGCAAATAATTAAAGGTTACCTGAGTCTGAAACTATATTTACTTATATGAGAATAGAAATATTTGTGACAAGCTGGGCGTGGTGGCTCATGCCTGTAATCCCAGCACTTTGGGAAGCCGAGATGGGTGGATCATGACGTCAAGAGATCGAGACCATCCTGGCCAACATGGTGAAACCTTGTCTCTACTAAAAATACAAAAAAAATTATCTGGGTGTGGTGGCATGTGCCTGTAGTCTCAGCTACTCAGGAGTCTGAGGCAGGAGAATCGCTTGAACCCGGGAGGCGGAGGTTGCAGTAGGCTGAGATCATGCCACTGCACTCCAGCCTGGGTGACAGAGCGAGACTCTGTGTTAAAACAAACAACAAAAAAATGACAAATCAGAACGTTGGTTTTAACCCTATCTTTGTCTTTAACAAATTACCACAAAAAGACTACATAGGTACTGAATGCTTCTGGAAGTAGAACATAAACTCAGTGATGTAATACTTCACTACATGAGAAGCAGTAGAGACAACAAGCCTTTGACATAGCCAGGATATTGGCTTTGCTCCTGCCATGCCAATTTCATGACTGCCAACTAATTTTCAGTGGCTTCAGTCAAGATGCTTTGATTTCCTGAGGCTGTTTTCCCATCTGTAAAAGACTGGGTTCAAGTATCTTTACCTTAAAGACAGAGCATTAAGGGTTTCTGTGTATGTCTCAAATTTTACAAAACAAATTAGTAAATTTATTTCTAAAATTTTATAGACTTTTCAAAAAAAAAACAAATAATGTAAAAAATACAATAAAAGTTTTGTATTATGTAATATTTCTGAAAAACTTTGAATGTTCTAATAGACGCTAAATATTCCTGCAGTTTTATGTATGTTTAAAGGGACTAATGCATATTTCCATATACATATCATATATATATATATATATATATATATAAACAACTTATCCAAATAAAATATAAATTCAAAAGTATTATGTACACTTGTACCCATCTAAAAATAAACACGAAATAATAATAAGAAACAACAATCAAACAGAAAGACAAGGTACCTTCTGAGTGCTTTGCTTTTGATATAACTCTACTGTCTGGGGATATAGCAGTCATATTTGATGCACCTGTTTTCTCACTTTGCCGTGTTCAATCCTTTTCTACATTAGTGATATTGTAATTCATAAACATCTCTTAAATCTATTTTTTTACCAAAAAAAAAAATCTAGGAACATCTCATAAACTGTCATAGCCAAATGAAAACCAAAGAGACAAAATGACTAAATGTAATGTGGCTCCCAAGATGGGATCTTAGTACAGAAAAAAAGACTTTAGATAAAACCTTAGGAAACTGAAGCATGTACTTTGTTAACAGTAATGTGTCAATATTTGTTCATTAATTATGAAAATGCCATACTAATGTAAGATGTTAATAATATGGGGAAATTTATTGTGAGCTATATGGGAACTCTTTATTTTTCAATGTTTCTATAAATACTCTGGAATTGTTAAAGCTTAATTAGAACTGTCAATGAATTTAAAGACACTGCAATGGTTTCGAAAGCAAACAGATAACTGTCTTTTAACTTTCTGCTCTTCAAGATCCTATGTAGAGTTTAGAATGACTCAGATGAAAGACATCTAGTCCTCTTTCTGAAAACAGAATGGAAGTGTTCTTAATTCATCTGACACTCTTTTATTATTTATTATACTTTGGGTTCTGGGGTACATGTGCAGATCATGCAGGTGTGTTACATAGGTATACACGTGCCGTGGTGGTGGTTTGCTGCATCCAGCGCCCCGTCATCTACATTAGGTATTTCTCCTAATGCTTTCCCTCCTCAATAACCTAACACCCTGCTATTCCTCACCTGGCACCCCACCCCCTAGGTCCCTGTGTGTGACGTTCTCCTCCCTGTGTCCGTTTGTTCTCATTGTTCAACACCCCGTTATGAGTGAGAACATGCAGTGTTTGGTTTTCTGTTCTTGTCATCTGACACTTTGCTGCGTACTTCTCTTCTCATCACATATTAATGGGCTTCTGAAAATCCACTAGTCCATAAGAAGATGTCTCTATAGCCATCCTGGAGGTGTAAGTTTGGTTTTGAATAGGTACTAGCAAGGAATGAATGAGAAAACAAATTCTGAGTTATTGAATGTTTATAAAAATTAGTCTTCGATTTCAATAACTGAAGACCAGTGTGGCAAGATGAAAATAAAAAATATAAATATATAGTCAGATAAATACATAAAAATAAATATGTATTTAATCCAATTCAAGCAAAATCATGTATATTTTCTTCTTGAGTGTCTTGGATATGCTATTCTGTTGTTTTCTGGCATTAGAGTGTTGCTACTGAAAAACCTATGAGGATACGGCCCTGGTTTTTTGCTTTCACAAATGACTTCGCCTTTTTGCCTAGATGTTCAAACCATTTATCTATCTGTCTGTCTGTCTATCTATCTATGTTTAAAGCTGAGTCGTTTTACCAATATATTTTTCTCTTGGCTACATAGTTCATCCCAGATACTAAGCATATCCTTTAAAAGCTTATATTATTCCAGAACTTTTTGAAATTTCAGATAATTTTACACACATTACAATTATACTATGTAATAGTGATTGTTTCTCTTATTCAGTAAATCATGTATACATACATATACATATATATGATCATGTATTATATATATCATATGTGTATGATGTCCTGAAAATATACATATTATTGGTGGGCTATATCAGTATTTGAAAGCAAATTCCTCCCGTTGTACAAAGCCTTTCACTGTTAAGTATCAATTAATCTTTGATTTCCTGGATGAAAATATATAACATATGTGTAATATTTGCCTATATTATTTGTCTATAATTGTTAAATGCTTACTATATCTTTGTTAGTTTTTACTTGTTATATCACTTTTTTCCTTAGTCACCTTATAGTTCTGTAAGGCTGTGGTTATTCTCTATTATTCTCTTGGTAGTTTTCTTCTTAAATAATAATTGTCTTTTTTATTTTCTGAGAGAATTCACCTTACTGTTTATTTTCTTCTCTAATAATCTAATGTCTGATTTTTTTCCTAATTCTTGTAGTTTTTTTTATAACTTTTATTTGCTCATTGAAAATACTACTTTACAAGACTCATATTTTGGAGAAGTGTTATTTTCTGATTAGCTTCAATGCTTTTTTGTGTGGTCTTCTGATCTTTTATTTTTCCATAAAGTAACTCATATGAAAAGTAACTATAATTTTTTTTTCTGTTACCTATCTAAAATACAGTGAACATTATCAACACTTTTAGGGTCAGGTGGCTAACCTTTCCTAAGATAGCTTTTCTACTTTTATGGCTCTAAAGATGTCTTTTGTTATTTTAATTGTGTGTTTGAGCTGTGGTGTTATACTCACTGAGATAGTACTCTACTATTAACCCCCTCCCATGTTATCTAGAAAGTATCCTTATTTTCTCTTTTGCAACCAATCTGATCATTTTGAATACTCTATCCAATTGATGTTTAACAGTAGAGGGCTTTGTCCAAAAAGGATAATTTGCTTTCAGACCTTCATACAGCGCACCAATTATTCTTCCGTCTCCCTGCCCTTAAACGGGCACAGTCTATAGATCTCTCTATTAGTCTTTACTGTTCTTTGAATGGCCAGTGAGGACTATAGAAATTGCTACTAGAATGTACTTATCCATGCATTCCCTTGTCTTTTTTCTATTACTTTACACATATTTTTGTTACCTGTTAGTAATATAGCTGTTAGTGGCCTGCCCATATCTACATAAATTGCCATGGAGTTTTTTGCCTCATTTTAATAGAAACCATGCATGAGCTTGTGTGTTTACTCATTAACAAATAATAATTCATCTGTGTGTGTCTGCATAGATAGAAGTATGAAACATTATTATGTTAGCAACACTATCCTGTGAAAATCTTCAAAGAGGTCTGGAGTGAGATAAAAATGAATTAGTGACTATTCCTGCATTTTCTGACCTATTGCATCTGCATAATGAAAGTATAATTTATATTATTTAAAATATAGGAAAGTGCAATGAAATAATGAGGTATGGCATACTATAAAAGATAGTAAATAAACTCTTTGGTGTTCTGTTTCTCAAAGCATAATTTCTATACCACTCATATCAGAAAAAGCTGGTATGATTACTTAAAATACAGATTCCTGTTTGTCTCCTAAGTAACCAAGTCAAATTCTGCATTTTTAATATAATCCAAAGGTGATTCCTTCTTACATTAAAAATGAGTAGCCATTTTCTTAAGGGGTAAAAGTTTACAGTATTTTCTAAGGCAATCTTGATGGTATTTCAGCAAACTAACTTTCTTTTACTACTTCTGTGTATAAAGTAAAGACGTCCAAATATCTGCTTAGTGGTATACCAACTTTTGCTTCAGATCACCATGACAACCAAAAAAGTGACAAGCAGTCACAGGGCATGTACTTTCCTTATGTTGTACATTCATATCTAATTCTCATTAATTCACTACAAGAAAAAAGGTTCTCTTTCTATTTCTGCTTTTTTTTTAGTTCCACAAGGCAAGCAACAATGCATATTTTAGTAGAGGTTGGTTGACTGTGAAATAGTTCTCATAGATCAGAATTTGATTCCTGGTGTGGGCAATTCAATGAATCATTTATTATATCCTGCACAGGTGTTCATTAGGAAAGCATCAGACTCTAGTGGAAAGGACAGCTATTCTCTCAAGATCATTCAAGTGCAAAATTGCATTAGGGACCATGCAAAGGGATTAAAAGGCCTTAAGTGCTATCTTTATGCCTGATGTTATAAGCAAAAGAAATGACTCTTATAGTCCCTATGTTTCAGGCAATAATGTACGGTCCTTTCAAAACTGATCCAAAATGATCAGCACTTCCAGAGAATATCAGAAACTGGGCAGATTTATACTGGGCTTTCAATACTGTTCCACAGTTTTTCTCTTTTCCTAGTTAACATTTTCTTCAAATTTTCAAAATTTCTAATTCTTAACTTCTCTACCTCTCAAGTTTCTAATGTGGTAGCTCTATCTTCACTCTTGATATATGATGTAATCGTGTATTCCTTATAGAAAATTAAAAACAATAAAACAGTCACAATCTTAATCCTCAAATCTATAAATCTATTTTTACTTAGATATTCACTTCTTTGTTTAGAGAAAAAACAACAAAATTTCCCTCCTCAGATACTATCCATTCCTTTTTTTCCTAGAATAATTTGTTATAATGCCTTGTGTTTAAACATATTATCTCATTTCTTTATATCCCTCTTGTTACACAACATGTTGCAAACAGAAATCTAACTCCATCAACCCACTGAAAAAGCTTAATTTAAAGTCCAAAATGGTTCAGGAGCAGTGGCTCATGCCTGTAATGCCAGCACTTCGAGAGGTCAAGGCAGCGGGTCACTTGAGGTTAGGAGTTTGAGACCAGCCTGACCAACATGGTGAAAACCCATCCCTACTAAAAATACAAAACAACAACAACAATAACTAGCCAGGCATGATGGTGGGCACCTGTAACCCCAGCTACTTGAGAGGTTGAGGAGGGAGAATAACTTGAACCCAGGAGGCAAAGGTTACAGTGAGATGAGATCGCACCACTGCACTCCAGCCTGGGTGACAAAATGAGACTCCATCTCAAAATAAATACACGAACACACACACACACACACACACACACACACACACACACACACATTCATACACACATAAAGTCCAGAATGACCTCTATGACATTACACTGAGTAGGCACATTTGAAACTTCACCGTGCTTGACTCTCAACAATGCTTCATATGCCTCACCTCTCTCTTCTGCACAAAGTATAAGCCTTCTGTTTTCCATGACATCGAACACTCCTGAGTTTTCTCCTATTTCTTATTTGCCATTTTTCTCCAATCTTTGCTTCTTAAATGCTAGCTCATATCTCTACCTTTAGCTTTCTGCTTTCTTAAAACACAAGATCTCGTTAAGAACCCCACCTATCTACTTCACTGGTGTTAAACCACCTGGTCAAGGTTATGTATAATAAAAATGGCAATGCCGTTCAACCCTGTGACCAAGATGAAAATATTGTAGCATAACATTTAAATTGTTAGTGAATGCTTGCAATTAGGTAATATAATCTCAAGATGTGCATCAATTTGTGGAGTGAGAAAGAGGAAAAACAATAGAAAAGAAGTATGTGACTTCTTTTAACCATCAAGAAGTTATCTATAATATGAGATATGATGTGGAATTATAACCATGTGGTTTGTGTGTGCATATTTATGTGTGTATATGTGCATGTTGGTACAGGTATAATCAAGTTATATGTGTCTATATCATTTATCTCTGTGTGTGTGTACTACAACTTCCACCACATTTTCTATCTTCTTTATAAATTTCTTCTACTTCACAACATTTAGCACCATCTGACGAAAACATACATGATAAGAAAAGGAGATCTTTAGTCTAGAAAAATCAGGGAAATTTTCATATTGAATATTTTAATCATTAACATTGAAGATATTCTTTTAAAGAAGTATATTTTTGCAACAAGTACCATTATACTCGAGCCTGTACCAAATGTTACAGTACTTGAAAAAGTGAAGACAGTAGATAGAGACACATTGAGGACAGTTATATGGGTATCAACCACGCTAATTCAATACGTTAAAGGATAAAGTGATACTGACTTTTACGTGTCTTTGTTCATGAACTGCTGGCACTTGACCATGCTCCTCATCACTTCTATGCTATGGAGATTCTCTCTATGCTATACTAGCTCTATTCTAATCATGGTTATTTTATAAACATTATAACTGAAGAGCTGTATTCAACTTCTAATATCTTAATTCGTTTCCCATTACTTTTGTCATAATTCTCTTATACATATTAAATAGGCCTCTTATATTCAAAATGTCTAATATTAAGAGTGTTCGATCTAAGCACATGGTGCTGATGATTATGATGGAGTTTTGACAAGTTGATTTCTGCACCTAAATTTATTCAGCTAATTTGCAGAATTATGTTCTGTTTCCTATTAAGATGGTTAAACAGAATCTACTTTCCGTACATTAAGACTTTATTCTAGTTCATTCATTCTGCTTTAACTCAGTTTTCCTGGCTATAGTAAGACCCAATTCTCAGACAGTTCACCCCATGCTCAGTTTCATCATTAATAAACCTTAATAACTTGATTACTTCTATCAACTGGTTATTCTGCTTTTCTTACCAGATTTCAAAATATTTCTACAGCTAATCAAGAATATGTGTAAATGGATGGTCCCATCCAACATTATGCATTAAGACTCCAGACTTCAATGAGACTTTTTATTTTTATTTATTTATTTTTTCAAGATGCAGCCTCAGTCTGTTGCCCAGGCTGGAGTGCAGTGCTGCCATCTCAGTTCACTGCAACCTCTGCCTCCTGATTCTCCTGCCTCAGCCTCTGGAGTAGCTGGGACTGCAGGTGCATACCACCCTGACTGGCTAATTTTTGTATTTTTTGTAGTAACTGTGTTTCATCACATTGCCAGGCTCGCCTTGAACTCCTGACCTCAGATGATCCACCCGCCTCAGCCTCCTAAAGTGCTGGGATTACAGGTGTGAGCCACATGCCTGGACTCAGTGAGATCATTGCTATGACATGGAAAGATTTTTTTTTTCCTTAATGAATGCTCCCACAGTAAGCACCCTGAACTGTGTTACCTCAGTCTTCAGTTTTGTTATTTTTGCTGCTTTTAATTTGAGTAGGCAATACCTCTTCATAATCTGTTCTAAACTAACAAGATTATTCTACATAACTAGCTATTATTATGCTTTTACTTATTTCAATATTATTCATATTCCCTCTACTTTCAAAGAAAACATTTCATTTAATCTAGGAAAATGTAAGATATGTAAAGAAACAGAGTGCAAGTATTTAGGTCCAGAAACCTACATTATGGAGGGGATCAGACAGAGTTAAGGACTCTAAAAGATGAATAGACGGCCAAAATATGAATCCCTGGCCATAAAGGTGAAATGGAATCCTTGGAGACCTGAAGTGGTAATATAATTCTATGTGGCTGACCTCTTATGAGTCTTCCCCCGTTACTACTGTGACTTGTTTTTCACACTTCATGTTCCGTGCCATTCCAACGCTAACCTTATTATTTAAGCATGTCACACACTCCTGCAGTTCCTTTGCACTTTCACTGCCTGGAGTGTGCTTCTGTAGATGTCATAGTTACTAACTTTCTTACCTCCTTCCTGCCTTTGCTCAAATGTTTCCATGGCAGATGAGCAGGCCTTTCCTGATCACTGTGTGAAGGTAAAACTACAAGCTCTACCATATCTTCTAACTCCTTTGGAATGTATTCTACTTCACAGCATTTAGCACTATCTTACAGAACATAGATATAGTTCTTTTTTTTTTTTTCTATTGCCTGTCACTTGGATGAAAGTTCTCAGAAAGTAAAAACTTACCGAGTTCCTGTAGCAATACATGGCACACAATACTCATGCAACATTTAATGAATGAGTAAAATAAACCTGATATCCATTATACAAGGGCATGTTGAGAGTAAAAATGAGCACTCGGGCACTTGCAGAAAATAATCTTATAAGGAAAAGGTCAATAACTCAGTCATAGCAGGTAGGTGAAATTCTCAGTCTGACGATTGATTCACAAGTAGTAAGCTTTGACGTAGAGAGACACTTTCCTTGCCAGTCTGTCTGTAAGTAGAGATGGTGGCATTATGCATTATTAGCTGTCACTGACTGTGGCTGAATTCACATACTTGCCAGAGCAGGTTGGAAAAAGTATACAAGTGTGTGTTTATATCATTCATGCATTAGCATCAGGAGCCCTGGCTCTAAATCCTTCATTAAATAATAAAATGTCAGACTAGGACTGTTGTTCCAAAACTCCTGCCATCCAAATCAATCTTTCCATTTTGCTACAGAATTCCAAACAAGCAGTTTTCTTGATTTCAAATGGTGACATTCAGTACTTCCTAATGAGCTATTTCTATGGTCTACTATTATTTCCTGTCTCTCCACAATAAACTTTACAAACAGACATGAAAATTTTATACATATTTTTTCAAAAACCGTCCATATAAAACAGATGTAGGCTTCCTATTATTCTTGGCAGGGTAAGAAATATAACTGTCTACAGGGAGTATAAACAATTTCAGAAGTTAGGTTCACTCAGCTGATGATTCAAGCTACCAGTCACCTGCTATTCATCCACAGAGTTTCAGAGTTCTGGTTTGACAAGATGAAAATGATGAAAGGAAGATTGATTCTTGTAATTGTAGGGAAGTTAAAAAAAATACAATTTGTGCTTTGCGTAAGTTTATCCAATTTCCTGTGATTGTTTCTACTTTCATGTCTTTTCAATTGCAGTGGAATTTAAGGATATTGTGCCAGATTCAAATCCATCAACTGGAGTTTTCCTTTAGTTGCAGATACCTTGCCAGGGGATACACATTACTCAGTTATTTAATTTTAAAAGGATTTTGTTGGAAAAGATTGTGTAGAGTTGTTAGGAAATCACATTCAACGTTATATGCCAAACATTAAATTCATAGCATAAAGTTGTATGAACAAAATCTCACAATAATCAGGAGGCAGATGGTGGTACTGAGAGACAAACAATGTTGTAATGAAGACATTGTAATAGCTGATGTAAATGTGGCACTGTCACTGTCAGCCTGCGTAGTTAAGCTGTAATTGCTATCTAAAAGCTCTCTTGATACTTTACTTTACAAATCTCTGCCATAATTTCCTGGAAAGAAATGTTCTATCATAAACGCACAAAGGAGATAGATGTATGACATTCTGTGATGTTACTGCTGAAAATTTCAGGACTTTGTGCTAAGTATAAGATTGTCGACATATATCAAATGAAGATTTGATAAATGAAGATAGCCAAAATGAAAGTTTTAGTAACCTATTCCTCCTGACTGCATATGCACTCTGAAAGAAGCCAGAAAGAAACAGCTATTCTCTGTCCTCATATTGTGAGATCAAATCCTTAAGACATCTCCTGCCTGTACACTATTATCCACAGTATGGTAGATGAGTCCATGACAATCACACAAGTTTAGCAGCTGGAAAAAAATAACACCACAAGTCATGGCTTTGCGACACTGGCACAATACTGTTCTCAGAACTGGCCACAGTGGAATTTGAGGAATATATTGTGAATGTTCTTGTCCACAAATTAAGTTCAGAAATGTTGCTTTGCTTTATGAGTTAAAAAAAAAAAAAAAACTTACATTTAGCTACTCCACAAGTTTTATGTTAGTGAAAATACAAGGCATTTTCATCAATATGTTTTTAAAATTATAATTGCACTTAATAAAAATGTATTTGTACCATTTGTTTCTAATATCTAATATTCTTGATACTCAAATGTACTCTACATGTAACTATTGCTGCACTGCATGGTTCCATGTTGAATCATACCTGTAACGTAACCACCTCTACTTCCCTAGGAAAATAATTTCAGGAGAAAAAAACACATGAAAGAAATTATCAAGTACATAAGGACATAAAAAGAGAACCCATAAAATCCCAGGTACAACTAAGTACTCAAAGTGTAAAATTATGTTGATTATTCCCTAATACAACACTTATTTTTTTCATGAACAGTTTGTGTTTTAATGAGAAGAGACATTATTTAAAGCAGCATTAGACTAGAGTTGAATATGCCCTTTGAAAACTCTCAGTAGCTTCTTAATTTTGCATGTACTGTGTTATGCAGCTGTTTTTTCACTTTTTTTCCAATGTCTCTATTCTAATATATTTGAAGACCTGAATTCAATTTTATGTACTGTTTAATATTGCTTGTAAAATTTAGTATTTTAAGATTCAAATATGGTTTACAAAGAAAACAAAAAATAATGAAATATTATTCATCATTTAAAAATCATTTTAAAATCTCTGATTTTAAAATTTTAATAAAATGTTAGTAGATATTAGTATAAAATAATTTTTATTTCTCTTGGAGTTAGCATCCAGCATTTCTTTTCGAGTAAAGAAAACAGTTCGTCTCTTGTGACGTATTATGATTATTTGGATTTTGGACAAAACCATAATCTGGGTAATTAGAAAGTTTAATATTATTTAAAATTTTTCTTTTCTCCTTTAAGCCCCATGGTTAGTTCTTAGAACTATTCTGAGATTGCATATCCCCACTCCTGCAACAAGCATAGAAAGAATGGGATAAGAGAACTGCAGGCATCTAAACATTTTTATTTAATAATTCCGTACCATTTCATCTGTCTTTGCCTGTTTAAAAATGTGAATAGATTTTTCATATTAGAAAACATCCATTTCCAAAACTCGGAATATTCTAAGAACTAACCATTGAGCTTAAGGGAGAGAAGACAAATTTTAAATAATATTAAACTTTCTAATTATCCAGATTATGGTTTTGTCTTTCTTAGGGCATTCCCTTTCCTTTGAGTAATAAGTTCTTGTCCTTAACTTATGTCACCCAAAGTGACCTTTAATTTTTATCAAGTACATCATTATCACTAGATATTTTAGCTTCTATTTTAAATTTTAAAATAACTTTGTAACTAGCATAAAAATGTGTTACTTATTCTGACATATATTAAACATTATATATTTTTTTTATTTTTCTGGGTACATAGTAGGTATACATATTTATGGGATACATGAGATGTTTTGATGCAAGCATGCAATGCATAATAATCACACCATGGAGAATGGGGCATCCATCCCCTCAAGTGTTTATCCTTTGCCTTACAAGCTATCCAATTATATTCTTTTAGTTATTTTAATATGTATAATTAAGTTATTATTTGAATATAGTCACCCTGTTGTGCTATCAAATACTAGGTCTAATTCATTCATTCTATTTTTATTATACCCGTTAACCATCCACATCTCCTCCCTGCTTCCCTGTCCCACCACTGCCCTTCTTAGCCTCTGGTAACCTTTCCTCAACTCTTTATGACCATGAGTTCATTTGTTTATTTTCAGATTCCACAAATAAGTGAGAACATGCAATGTTTGCCTTTCTGAACCTGGCTTTTATTACTTAACACAAGGCTCTCCAGTTCGTGTTGTTGCAAATGATAAGATCTCATTCTTGTTTATGGTTGAATACTACTCCATTGTTTATACATACCACATTTGCTTTAACCATTTATCTACTAATGGACACCTAGGTTGCTTCCAAATCTTGGTTATTGTGAACATTGATGCACCAAACATGAGTATTCAGATATCCCTTCAATATACTGATTTCTTTATTTTGCGTATATACCCAGAGACGGGATTCCTGGATCATATTGTAGCTCAATTTTTAGTTTTCTGAGGGACTTCCAAAATGTTCTTCATAATTGTTATACCGATTTGCATTCCCATTAATAGTGGGTGAGAGTTCCCTTTTCTCCACATCTTCACTGCCATGTTGATCACTTGACATTTGGATATAAGCCATTTTAACTGGGGTAAGGTTATATCTCATTATAGTTTTGATTTGTATTTCTCTGATGATCAATGATGTTGAGCAACTTTTCATATTTTAGTGATATGGCTAGCCTTTGTGTCCCTACCCAAATCTCATCTTGTACTGTAATTCCCATAATCCCTATAATCCCTGTGTGTCAAGGGAGAGACCAGGTAGAGGTAAGTTAATCATAGGGATGCTTTCCCCCATGATGTTCTCATGATAGTGAGTGAGTTCTCACGAGATCTGTTGGTTTTATAAAAGTCTATTCCCCCTTTGCTCAGCACTTCTCCTTCCTGCTGCTTTGTGAAGAGGGACTTGCTTCCCTTCCACCTTCTGCCATGATTGTAAGTTTCCTGAGGCCTCCTCAACCATACTGCACCATAAGTCAGTTAAACCCCTTTCCTTTATAAATTACTCAGTCTCTGGCAGTTATTTATAGCAGTATGAAAATGGACTCATACAGCCGTTATGCTATTTGTATTTCTTCTTTTGAGAAATTTCTACTCAAATATTTCACCCATTTTTTAATCATATGGTGAGGGTTTTTTTGTTTCTTTTCCTATAGAGTTGTTGACATTCTTATATTTCTGGTCATTTACCCTTGTAATATTGGTAGCTTGCAAATCTTCTCCCATTCTATGGGTTATCTCTTCTCTTTATTTATTGTTTTCTTTGCTGTGCAGAAGTTTTTTTTAATTTGGTGTGATCCCATTTGTACTTTTATGCTTTGGTTACCTGTGCTTGCGGGGTATTGCTCAATAAATTTTTGCCCAGACCAATGTCTTTGAGATTTTCACCAATGTTTTCTTGCAGTAGTTTCATAGATTTAGATGATAGGTTTAAGTCTTTAATCCATTTTGATTTGAATTTTTGTATATTGTGAGAGATAGGGGCCTAGTTTCTTCTGCATACGAATATACAGTTTTTCCAATATCATTTATTATAGAGACTGTCTTTCCCCAGTGTGTATTCTAACCTTTGTCAAAATTAAGTTTATTGTAGGCGTGTGGATTTGTTTTGGGTTTCTCTATTCTGTTCCACTGGCTTAGGTGTCTGTTTATTATGCCAGTAACATTACTTTTTAAACTTAATTACAAATATATCATTTTCATTACTTTTTATTTTTTCTTAGAAATTTTTATTGAAAGATTGGCTTCTTGCCACTTACTTTTTGTAACTTATTAAACATTTTTATTTCTAAATTTTTAAAAATAATTTTAATTTTTTTTAGTTTCAGGGTGTACACATGCAGCTTAGTTACATGGGTATGTTGCATGATGCTGAGGCTTGGGATACCAATGATTCTGTTACCCAGATAGTAAACATGGCACCCAACAACTGTTTTTCAATAATTGTCCTGCATCATTCCTCCCTGCTCTGTTAGTGCCCGGCGTCTATTGCTGCCATCTTTATATCCATGAGTACCCAGTGTTTAGCTTCCATTTACAAGTTAAAATGTGATACTTCATTTTTTGTTAGTCTTAATTTGCAGACATTTCTCCAAAGAAAACATGCAGGTAGCCAGAAAATGTAAGAAAAAGTACTCCACATCACTAATCATCAGAGAAATGCAAATTAAAACCTCAATAATATCTTACATCAGGAAGAATGATTATCATTAAAAAGTCAAAATCAACACAGATGCAGAGGAGGATGTCAAGAAAAGGGAATGCTTATACCCTGTTGGTGGGAATGTAAATTCATTCAGCCACTGTGGAAAGCCATGTGGCGATTTCTCAGAGAAGTAAAAACCGAGATACCATTCAACCCAGTAATCTCATTACTAGGTACTGTATATATTAAAAAAAATTTTCTATCAAAAAAAGACTCATTCAGTCATATGTTAATTGGAGCACTGTTCACAATAGAAAATTCATGGAATCAACCTAGGTGCCCATCAACATTGCAACAGTAGACTGGATAAAAAAAATATATAATACATATATGCCATGAAATACTACTCAGCCATATAAAAGAACAAAGTTATGCCATTAGCAGCAACATGAATGCAGTTGGAGCCCATTATCCTGAGCAAATTTCACTGCTTATTGATGATGCCCTTCAACCTATTCTTATTCCCATTTCCAAGTAGTAATTACTTTTCTGGTACGTATACTTTTTTTTTTTTTTTAACTTAACCTTCTCTGTGCATTGTAAAGAATATCATTGTTGGCATTCAAAAGCTAGTGAACTACACATAATTAACCTCTGGCTTAACTAATTACACGAATAACACACATACTTATGTTTTTATTGATGCATTATTTCTAGAGGAAAGAAATACTGCTAGCATAGCATTAGAAAGAGAGTAAAAACCGTATTTTCTCAAAAAGGGCTGTCATTTTAGAATAAACTTGTAGTAAAAACTTACTTATAAACTCTTTACATACTTTTTATTATGAGACAACTCAAAAATCTAAAAGATAATGGACTATCTTTTATCCATCTTATAAGCTGCCCTCTTGAAAAGTTTGGCTCTTTATAGCCAGGATAATTTGTATTATACTGGAGTAACACAATAAAAAACATGTTCCTTCTATTGGGTCTTGCCTTACTCAGTAATACTGTTCAGCTTTGATTTCTTCGTAGGTCACATAATAGAGCCCAGTATTTTGAAATAACATCTTGGCTTTATTTTGATAAGCATTTAAAATGTTTGACTTATTGTTAGAATTGTACCTTTATAGGGCAGAAGAAGAATTTTCTCTTATTCTACAAAAGCCACGTTTCAGAGAGAAAAATATAGAGACATTCAGTTGCAGTGAAATGTC
This sequence comes from Cebus imitator, assembly GCF_001604975.1. Lineage (NCBI taxonomy): Eukaryota > Metazoa > Chordata > Mammalia > Primates > Cebidae > Cebus > Cebus imitator. The sequence goes on from NW_016107348.1 coordinate 9,666,302, forward strand.
TCTTATTTTCTGTGACTTTAAACTGTATAAATGAATTAAACAATGTTTTCATTGTCATTTTGGCTCGTAGGCAAATATTAACATCCTCATGTTTGTCACTGTATTGTCATCTATGTAAAAATCACAAAAAGTTCTCATAATCATTTGAAATATATATATAGTATAATGTTAAATTCTATGTCGAGACCTTGTCTATTTTTTTGCTTCTTAAATTTAGTTTCTTACACATAAGCTAACACTTAAAAGATTCTCAAAATATATTCCCTGGAATTAAAAAAAAATGCATGTAATTTGTACAACATTTACTAGAAAAAAGTATACCAACGATTTTGTCTGTCATTTTATTGGAGAATATTTATTGTCCTTAAGAGATAATAGTTTTCAAGAGTCTACAATGACTTTGTAATATTTTTACATGTATAAAATGATATTTCTAAAAATTTAATACAGTGAATAAATATACTTTATAAGAGCTAAATTATATCATTATATAAACTGCAGATGATATATAGTCAAACATACTCTTGAAAAAATTTGTGGCCTCTAAAATGCTGTGTTCATAAATATAATTCCATTATGCTTCCTAAGCAGTTTTCTGTTCTTCTAGCGTTAGAACAGATTGTTGTTTATTTGTTTGAACATCACATGTACATATTTCTGTTTCTTTAAAGACATATTTTAAATAAATGTATATAGTTTAACAACAGAAGCATATATAGTGATAGCACATAGAACATGAAAGCATCTGAAAAACATTGCAGAACCAAATTGCTCATCTATATTCACTGAAGCACATATGTTTCTTGACAAAATGAGAAGTGGAAAAATCTGAATTATGTAAAATTATCTGTCTCTCCTATATCTTTTCAAATTTACATAATACAATCAAACTCTTCATGATTTAATAATGAGTAACATAATACTTCATTGCATATACAATGTATCGTGTGCATAAAATCAATATTAGGTATAAAAAATCCATGGCAATAGGCTAGAAAACATGTAACAGCAGTGATTATCTCATAGCAAAAAAGTATAACAATATTTTTTGCCTCTGACTCCTGGATTTCTAAATCTCCTAGAAACAATGCAGATTGCTTTTTGTAACATTTAATTCTAACCCTTTTAATATTTAATGATAAATTTTAAAATATTCTGTATACATTCTTATTTTAAAAGTATTTTTTGTGATTTTTCATGGAGTTTAGGAACATTAAACATGTACTTAAAATATACTCTCCATTGCTTTTTTTAAAAAGTCTTGAAATTTTATAAGCAGAGCCATTCCAGAGAGGGTGAAAATTAAAACTGAAGATAGAAAAGTATTTTTGAAATTGGGTCACCGAAGAGCATGGGGTAGGAAATACTAGAAAAGCAAAGGCAGTCAAGGCTTGAGAGCAGAATAAGTATAATGTTAATATGGTGGGTATAGAAAGAAGCAGAAGAATTACTCGAATGATTCAAAGCATTCTTGTAAATTAGAAACACAGTTGTGTTTAACTGAAGACAGGTTAGCTGTAACAACCTCAAATGTCAAACATGGACATGCAGTTAATGGGGAGCCATTAAGGTTTCTGAAAAGTCAATGATATGATAAATGGTAGTTTTGGGGATTATTCTGGTTCATGAAATTTAAAATAAATTATATTCTGATATTTTGACATTTAAACCTACTGAACAAAGGTTTCAGCCACACAATCTTATGATGTATCTTACTAATAAAATTTATGTCATAGCTTATATTCACAAACTAAAAACAGAATCTGAAATTGAAGCTAATAACATCAGCATAGCATATGTGATTAGTCATGTGTAGAAGCTTCCTGCCACTAGAAATAGTATGTAAATGTTTTACTGGAGTAACTTAAGCAATTTCCAAATCCCTTTCATACAACTAATCTCAAATCACATTGAGAATACTAAAGAGGTAATGCAAGATAAGATTTGTCTTGCAGGTGTAACATAAAACCTACGGCAAAAGACAAGTAAGCATAAAGATAATGATATAGAGCTAAACAATGATTTTTTTTCTGTGTATGTGCATCATTGACCAGAAAATGATTTTACGTTTAGTAATGGATTATGTAACACTAACCAAACAATCACAACAATAAAGGTTGATGAATAATCTGTTAGTACTTGGCAGCAATCTTCGCTATAATAATAAAGGTTTCTTGGATTCCCAACCTACCTTCACCTAGGTCTCTGGTCATTTTAATGAGTTTGTCTGTCAGTAAGAATTGTTAAATGAAAATAAAGTTCCCCAGTTATCTTGTATCATTTAGTGGTTAGGTAAACACTTCCAAGCTTTTTATACATGAGATAATATGCACAACCTAAGTGAGGGCTACAAAGATGAAAAAAATATCACCATCTGTACCTTAAGGAGCCCATTGTATATTGAGAGTGACAAACATATAAACAGTAGTTTCAATGTAACGTAATAATTACGTTCAATGTAATGTAAAATGATTGAAGCAAGTAGAGAGTTAAGGAGTAATTGGTAAGCTTGAATAGTCAAAAGAAAAGAAGTATCTTCTTACAAGATAGTGCTTATAAGAAGTTATTATAAGAGAAGTAATCTAAGATTGGTCTTTAGGAATAAGAAAGCTTTAGTACGCCATGAAAGTTAAAATTGGCATTATACACAGAAAGGGTAATTTTTAAAAAGACTTTAAGGCACATAATGAATAGAATAAACAAAGACAGTTCAGCAGAACTGAACTGTAAAATGTAAGTTTAAGCAAGGTGACAGATAGGGATGGGTTACTCAATGTCAATCTTTGAAAGGATGACATTTTTCTCTCTTCTAACTGTATGAAATTGAAGCTTGGCATCTAGTAGTTTTAGCACCTGCCTACCCAATTAAATTGATTCATTTTCTTGTATTTGGCAAAATCTTACCATATTCTACCACTTTTTTAGCCAACCACTCAGATTCTGATGCAATTAGACAACAAAGCAGAGCTTGACAATCATTGGTGTTTGATGTATATCTGGCAGACATTAGCTTATATAAAATAATTACAAAACAAACTGAGAAGGAATTGTGTTTAATGTTTGAATATATTTTAATTTTTCATATATATAATTTGAACACATATTTGGTCTCTACAATACTAAGATTAGAAATATGGAGAAATTTATTAAAAATCAGGTAGCCAAAAGCATGGAAGAAAGGAGCTGGGGAGAAAGGGAAACTGATAGTTGTCTGGTATGCAGAGAAGAGGAGGGAAAGAAAGTGGCATCATTTTTGTACATTATTTCATTGTATCTAAGTTAAAGCAAATCTTAAGAAAGCCAATAATGCAAGTGTACAGACTGTAGTACCAACATTGATTTAACGGGAAAGAGAAGTGTACTCTATGTGGCTGCATAATGTTAAGCATGCAAAAAAATAAGAGTCATTCTCCAAGAAGTGTGACTTTTATTACTGCTAAGTTCTTTTATCTCATACTTAATTGAAAATAAAAGGTCTAAAAAGTACTCAGGTTGAACACCAAGTCCTCTGCTCTTGGTAATATCTTCAGGAACTTTATTAAGTGAACAGATGGAGTGGCAGTGGTAGAGTGGATGGCACTTTGCTTCTAACGGCTCGCCTGTTTATGTATCATGCAAAATGATATTGAATACAGGTTATTAAGAAATCTGTTAAAAATTAAACTCAAATTCATGTTCTTAAGAGGCACATCATTGACTACGGCCATGAGATAAAAAATGTTTAAGTAACAAAAATGTATATTAACTGCAAACATTTTTATATAAACAAAACAATGTATTTTCTCGCATATAAGTGGGAGCTGAACAATGAGCATACATGGATAAAGGGAGGAAAACAACACACAGTGGAGCCTGTTGGGAGGAGGGAAGAGGGAGAGCATCAGGATATAAATAGTTAATGCATGTGGGGCTCACCTAGGTGATGGGTTGGTAGGTGCAGCAAACCACCACGGCACACCTTTACCTATGGAACAAGGATGCACGTCTTGCACATGCATCCTGCATTTAAAATAAAATAAATTTTTTTTTAAAAAAAGTATTCTTTTTTCTCAGAGAGTGGTAAATTTCAAAACATACAAAATGTAATTAGATAAAGGTACTGCTGAAATCAGAGACTTAATTGCTAATGAAAATATTTCAGGAAGCCCAGTGTGATTATTCTTAATAATAGTGGACATTTTAGTATGTCATTTGTTTTTTTTTCCCCTGTGGAAATACGCTAAAATATAAAATCTGAAGATATTTAGTATCTCGTTGTTTAAATATAGCAAGTATTATCAGCTGTCCAAAGGTATTTTTACCAGCTCACTTGCCCATCAGTGACTCATAAGTTAATATGTGGATCCACATCCTCTCCTACGACCTCTCATGTCAATCTCTGTAGTTTGTCAATTAAATAGATGTAGGTTTTATAGTTTGTTATTAGATTATTAAAATATAATAAGTAGAATAACAAGATAAATGAAAGCAGGGCATCCATGGACACATGTTTAGAGTGTGTCCTAAACCCAGAATTAAAATTAATCCCGTTTGTGCCTCTGCTGCCCAATAAAATAATTCCTTAAGAATACAGAGATTAATCAGGGAGCAGTAGCCCAGGCTTGTAATCCCAGAACTTGGGAGGCCAAGGCAGGCGGATCATGAGGTCAAAAGATAGAAACCATCCTGACCAACATGGTGAAACCCCGTCTCTACTAAAAAATAAATAAATAAAAAATAAAAAAAATAGCTGGGTGTCG